>NW_015505195.1:2510793-2601721 GCF_001515645.1 Sinocyclocheilus grahami
GTCAGGGGGAAACAGTAAGGAGATATTTGAATTATTTACTAATAAACTAGTGTTTTCTGAGTCGTTGTCGCAAGGATGAAGTTGTCGATCCTGACTCACCACCTTTTCATTAGACGCGCCTTTAGAGATAAGTGCATCTTTACGGATTATGATCATAATGAAAGAGTTTTTGTTTTTGATTTGTTTTATTTCATCGAGTAGTAATTTAAGGCTTTCTATAGATATATTGATCATGTCTGTGAGGCATGTATTCGCTGAGTTTCGGTTCATTTTTGTAAGCGCTCCTGTTCAAGATGAGACTGCAGAAAGCACATTGTTTGTTTTCCTTATTTTATAAAAGCACAACGTTTTGTTGATATTGTGAGTGCACACAAATAAAAGTAGACCCTTTACAGTTACGAATGATGTATTACTCTTACCTTTATGAGCAAAAATGACGGCGTATCCACTGAATAAAATGCAAGTGATCGCGCTGGCGTCTCCGTGTCCTGCAAAGTGCGCTTCAGCTTCCACTCTCTGCGCAAACTATTGGATATAGCGCACATTTATCTAGGTTTATGATGATTCGAGAAGGCTAAATTGATCAAACATATGCTCACTGTCTGCAGCTGGCCACTTGGTCGTTACTTTAAATGCGTAACGTTAATTAGACTATGTGAGTAGGCTACTGCTCATGTCTGAAAATAACATATGAAAAACTAAATTATTTTACATAAAAACATTAGACTATAGCTTATATTTATTTAGTACATTTTTAAATTGATGTAAAAACTCAAATGAATTGTAAAACTGAAAGTATTTTTTTTTATTGTGTTCAGCATGGTGGGCCGCATTTGAATTTGTGACGGGCCGCATGCGGGCCGCGGGTTGAGAACCACTGCTTTATACTGTCAGACAGTGAATTTTTGCGTTCTCATGCAGCAGAAATATGCATTATTTTGTCTGAGAAATAATAAAAAGACACTTTCTCATTTATAAGTCTTAAATCTCATTTTGTTAAAAAAAATGTATCATGACACCAGTATCGTAAATTATATCGCATCGTGAGTTGAGTGAATCGTTACATCCCTAGTTTTTAAAATGATGTAACCTTGATTAAAAACAGGAAATGATGGGACCGCTTTGACTACTCAGTGTTGGGTCCAGTATTGGCTTTCTCAATGTAAATTCTGTTGCTCCTTTTGAATTCTTCATAAATGTTAAATTGTGCTTTTGCTGATCCTTTTTGTTCACCCATTGATTTATTTGTTTGATTAATTTGCCCATAATGCTTTGCTCTTTCAGTGTGAGTTTAGCTGTTCAGCCACCAGTCACTTACGATTCTCAGTGTGTTCTATGGTGTTGTTCTCTTTCCAGCTCTTTAAATAGCCTAATGACTCTCTCTTTATTTTCTTTTCTTGTCTCTCCATTGCTATTTTTATCACTTGCTACCTTTCCCTTGCTTGGTCTCTCGCTCCTGGTCTCTTCACTTTCTTAGGGCCCTCCCGGCTCCCAGGCCTCCCCTCACGCTCCTCCTCCCCCTAACAGCATGATGGGACCCCACGGCCAGGTAGTGGCTCCTGTCTATTCACGGACTATTTCATTTGACTGATTCTGCCCTCTGTATTGTTTCTCTCACGCTGCCTTCCTGTTAGCCTGCTCTGCTGAGCTGTGGTTCCCCAGTGTTCTCGCAGGCATCTTTGCAACTTCATTAGATTCAAACATAATGTGAGTGTTACAGATTTCTGACAGGTTGATTTGTGTTGCAGCCTTTCATGTCACCTCGCTTTGGTGGGGGACCACGACCACCCATCAGAATGGGCAGCCAGGTGAGTTCATCAACGTGGTCTTGATGTCAGCTTTCGTAGCTTTAATTAAAATGTCCAATCAAAAAATAATAATGATGATAAAAAAAATAGATGTTAAAATGAAAAAAACAAACAATGTGTATCTAAATGTTTCGACACTTTTTCAGCCCCCAGGTGGCGTTCCAGCCGCCCAGCCAATGCTCCCAAACATGGATCCGAGACTACAGGGTGAGCCTGAGTTTTTTACATATATATATATATATATAACAGACTCATTGCAAGTTATCGCAAACACTTGATTGCAGTTGTTGCTGCAAAGCGTGGCACAACCAGTTATTAGATTTCGGGGGCAATTACTTTTTCACGTAGGGCCAGACAGGTTTGGACAGCTTTTTTCCCTTAATAAAATAAATCATCATTTAAAAACTGCATTTTGCATTTACTTGCATTATCTTTGTGTAATATTAAAATTTGTTTGATGATCTGAATCTTTTAAGTGTGACAAATATGCAAAAAATAAAAAAAAAACAGGAAGGGGGCAAAAACCTTTTCACACCAATGTTTATGTATATGTTTTCAAACATATTTTAAAGCTGCAGACAGCCTAAACTGATTTGACTTCTCCTTTCCCCATCTCAAGGGCCGATGCAGAGGATGAATGTTCCTAGAGGAATGGGTCCCATGGGCCCCGGCCCCCAGAGTTTTGGAGGAGGGATGAGACCACCACACAACTCAATGGGCCCTGGCATGCCTGGAGTGAACATGTAAGAACTTTTGTGACAATATAGATTACCATTCAAAAGTTTGGGGTCAGAAAGATTTCAATAAAATTAATATTTTTATTCAGCAAGGACACATTAAATTGATCAGAAGTTTCAGTAAAGACATTTATAATGTTACAGAAGTTTTTTTTCCCAATAAATGCTGTTCTTTTGAACTTTTTATTCATTAAAGAATCCTAAAAAATATATCAAAATAATAAACAGCACAACTGTTTTGTTGTATTGATAATAATAAAAAATGATTCTTGTGCACCAAATTAGCAAATTAAAATGATCATTGAGAGGATCATGTGGCACTGAAGACTGGAGTAATGATGAACTTTTCTGTTGTAATCTTTTAAATTGTAATAATATTTCATAATATTACTGTTTTTACTCTATTTTTGATCCAATAAATGCAGCCTTGGTGAGCATAAGAGACTTCTTTCAATAAGAATTTAAAAAATCTTATCAACTCCAAATTTTTGAACAGTAGGCATAGTTAATGTAAACGACTGATTAAATGGAAACTAAATCCTCATACACGTTATTTTATTTTATAGGGGCCCTGGAAATGGCAGACCACCATGGCCAAATCCAAATGCCAACAATGTGAGTCAAAATTGTTTCTGTATTATATTCTAGTGTTTTATAACAATAATTACATTTATTACTATAATCGTATGCTTCATGCCCAAACATAATTCTGTTTGTTTTTGTTTTAGATGCCATATTCATCACCATCTCCTGGTGCCTATGGGGTAAAAAAAAGAGTTCCTAATCTACTGCACATTTTATTACTATAATAATTTATAAAGACTTTGGAGTATGACTTTAAAGCTGTAATCCTTTGGTTTCTCCAGGGTCCACAAGGAGGGGGGCCTCCAGGAACACCTGGAATTGTTCCTAGTCCAGCAGGTCTGTTTGCCACACGCTGTAATTCAGCTGAGAGTCTTTCATAACCTTCTCTGTTGGATTTAGTTTAACTCTGATTTCCATAGATGTCAGAATTACCCCAGGCTTTGCCTAAAGCAGAATATTGATTGCTTAACTGATCATGTAGAGATTTCCATCCCATTAATGAAACATCTCTCACCCTCAGACTCCAACAACTCCAGTGAAAACCTGTACACCATGATAAACTCAGGAGGTGGAGGCCGCAACAGTGTAAGAGACAGACCTGCTGACTCATTTCTCAGAGGCACACCATTCAGAAATTGCTTAGTGTATTACATTAGTGCAGCTGAAGTGCCCTTGGCTGTGTTCATGTTACCCTTTTTCATATGAAGCATAACAATGTGCCATTGCCAGACACAGCTCTCTTTTTGTCCCACAATAAAAATGGTGTGCTGGCACAATGCAACACAACAGTTAAATTGGTGTAAAGTGTGTTTGTACTTTTCCTGTAGAGTGTATTAACTTGTTTGTTTCTTTCTGTCTTTACAGCAGTACTCTCCTTCCATGACCATGAGCGTCTGATGCCAGTCTGTTTGCTCCACTCTGGAAACTCACAGTTGGCCATCGATGACATAGACAGAGTACATGTACAGGAAATGGAATTGGGTGGGACTGCCCTGCGTCCTCACAAGTGGTCTCATGCAATATCAAAATGATTTTTGTTGTTACTTTTTTTTTTTAAATGGCAAGCAAACCTTTTCTCCTCTCTCAGATGGGAAGATCTAAGTGTGACTCAGTGCTCCTGGATTTTTAGTTTTCTTGTTCCCCTCAGAGGCCATC
This sequence comes from Sinocyclocheilus grahami, assembly GCF_001515645.1. Lineage (NCBI taxonomy): Eukaryota > Metazoa > Chordata > Actinopteri > Cypriniformes > Cyprinidae > Sinocyclocheilus > Sinocyclocheilus grahami. The sequence continues at coordinate 2,515,079 of NW_015505195.1, forward strand.
TCTCATCAAGAAGAAAAGTATAGTTACTGCTGACATAATCGCTGGATGTGTGTACATTTTGTGCCGAAGAGGAATAATCGCAGTTCGCTCTCTCTCGAAATCCGACATCCACGTCCAACTTCAGCATGGTTTACACGTACGAAACTTCCTCTGACTTTTTGACACTGAACTCTCATACGTGGCCTTGAATTCTGTGAATATTTTATTGCCTTTCAATGACCTGTTTTGATTTTTCTCCAGTGAAATGCATCAAGTGGTGAGAGAATTCTGTCTTTTCTGAACGGGGAAAGACTCGCAGTTGTATTTTACTCGTACACTGTCATTTTTGTCTTCAAGCATTATAAGCAGCTGCTTTTAAGGAATAACTGCATTGACGGGTCCCGTCATTAAGATGACTTTTTTTGTTTTATGCACTGATTTCATGTTCTCTTATTTTTCTGAAATTTAACTGCTGTCTCAATCTTTGGTCAAAGACTGAATGATACGCTGATCGTCTCAGATGCTGACCCTGACAAACATACTACCTATGAGACCTTCTCAGAGCTCCTCAGGCGGGTGACTGGATAACGCGTCTGGATGGGTCTCCCTGCAAAAAGTTCGGCCATTGTTGGGTTTGATTGTCATGATGAATTTGTGATGGTTAAAGATACCCTTATCATCTTTTTCTTTTTCTTTTTTTATATATATGTAATTCCCTCCCACGTGCCTCTTGTTTTAGCTCTGAAATGGTTTGATGTTGGTTCAAAGGTATCATCCCGTAAGGATGTTGCTTTTGTAAGCCAGACTCTAGTGTGTTTGGATTTGTTTTATATTAGGTTTAATTTTTAGCGACATCAGACAAAGTCATACTACAGTTAGAATGGTAACTTATTCTATTTATACAGACATTTGGTCATTGTTTTACATTTTAGTAGCTGTTTTGCACTGCTTTTGTTAGCTTGTGCATCATACTTTTAACTGTGGGCTAAATAGGCTTGTTTTATGTATTGACTACTAAATTATTTGGCTTCTTTGAGGATTTTCGTCTTATGTTTTTCAGTCATTTATTCTAATTCAAACAGGAAAGCAGCGTTTCAGCCTACCTTTGGTTTCTAGTGAATCGCTTTTTAAGAGAAAAGGGAAAGCTCAATGTGAAATGATTTTAACTTTGGGAAACGATGTAAAGCTGTTGATGTTCCCCGACTTCTTTAGGGTAGCATCTCTCCAGAGGGCCAAGATCCAGCCATTTGATTTCCATGTAAATCATTCTCTTTGAATCAGTGAACCAGTTTCGATGTAAGATAAAGTTGTTCCCAAATTGTCTCAAGCCTCTGTCTGTTTTCACTCATGGTGCAATGCATGTAATGTTTTTACTAGGCAGAGCATGTCGGAAGAACCCATCGACGAAGCTCTTCGCTCTCCTCTTCTGCAAAATGTCCAGCAGGATCATAGTGGACACGGCTCAAACAGGCTGCAAGGGTGTCATGCACAACCTGTGAGGCAGAAGTAATTCATAAGAGCGCTACAGGTTTTGGCCAACCAACTGGCACTTAAATTCTGCAAACCAATGATCGACCTTAAAGAGTCTTTTTCTTTCTCCGCAACTCTCAAATGGTATTAGGGACTGTTCCCACAGAAAATGTTTTCCATTGTTTTTTCAAAGTAAATGCACTCGACCAGTTGTTTGCAACTGTTTTGACTCTAAGACCCTCTAATGACCCCAAAAATATTTGAAAGTGATCGTGTCTTGAGGAAAGTTAAATGTGTCGCGGATAGTAATGAGACCTTTAAAAAACTATTAGAGTTCATTTTCAGACGGTCAAAGTTAATCTCGCACGTTTTGTCTTGACAGAAATACTTGATCGCGTTAAGTAGGCTACATACATTAATTCATTATTACCTCTTTAATGGGATAGCTCGCGCACAAATTTTAATACAGCAGCATTCGCATTATACTGTACAATTCAGAAAGATCAGGAGAATGTTATGGCCATGCAGCCAGTGAGTTGGCAAGGCATCACACATGTACATGATGAACATCTTAAGAACTCCGCACATGTCCAATGGGACAAAATCTCTCTACCATGCCTAATTAAATTGTTCTTTGGCTTTCTGTCTCCTAGATAAGTCAACTAATGTTTTGCGGTTGAATGGTAAATATAGTCGCATAATTTTTAATTGAATCAACACATTTCCAATTTCTGAGCTGAATGATGTTTAATCAAACATTCTGAAGTTGTCCCATTAAGTTACTTCAGCATATAAGATTATGATTGTGTATGAGAGTTGCTGTGATTATCCATGATTGTTTTTTTTAAACACAAGTTAATACTTCGTATACGCTGACAAACTCCCACGTCAAAGTGTTGATTCAGCTCATGAAATAATGAGTAATTGACTCTAAGGGGAGTCATCGGTATAGTGTTTCGGGTTTCTATGGAAATGCATCTACCCCCACACACATATACAAACTCGGCACTGTTTGGTCACTCTGTAAAATGTGGCATTTGCACTCATAAGTTGAATTCCTATAGCTTGATGAAGTTTCCTGTGCTTGCCTGGCTGATATTCAGTATGTCTCAGGATGTGTGGTGTGGTGCTGCCATTATTGACTGTTAAAAAGTATTAAAACCCTCAGATTGATCCGATTCAGAAGTTCTATAGGTAAATGCTTTATATACAACAACTAGCTTTATTGCTTCCTGTAAACATGTGTTGTCCACAAGATTGCTTTGTTTTAGTTGCTGTGGCTGATTGCACTTGAGTTTAAAAAATGTTTTACGTCGGTGGTTGCATCACTGGTAAACCGTTGTGGGCTGCACAATTATCTGCTCTTGCCTGAGCATTTTTTGTTCTTTTCTCTTGTCTTAGGGCTTTCTCTCTCATACTTACACACACTTGATCTCTATGCAGTTGTGGTCTCACTCCCACACATCCTCGACTGCGGCCCACGTCTTTTGGGGAACTCCTATGACATCAGAATGAGGCATGGATAAATTAGCGGTGTGGGGAAACTGTCATGTTTGCAGCTTGTTCCATTGATTCACAAAGTCCTCATGATCAATGTGCAGTGCTATTTCATCCTGGTCGATGACATCACTGAGCAACCCTTTAACAAGTGAACGTTTTTCAGTGTCAGTCACCAAGCCTTTGAGAGCCAGCTTGCTGTAATGGAAGCCATTGAAACATTTCTCACAAACAGGTCTCTAGAGGACCTTCTCGATTGTTGATTCAGCTTAATTTGGTTGGGAGTTTACAAGCTTATTTTTGAGAGAAAGATGCAGTCGGTGAGGCATAATCTGCGGGAAAAAGTCTGAAAAACATTTCTAATTGAATCGAGTAGTGTTTGAGGAAAGATACTCTTGTGGTTTTAGAAGATTACAGCATCTGATGTTCAATCATTATGGTTTGGGATCATTCCGTTGTAGTTTTTCAAATAATATTTAAAACCTCAACGTACTTAATCTATCCTGAGGTAAAACATTCAGACGTCGGCGACCTTTATTGCTGGTTGGATTATAACTACAATTTAGGCTTTTTATTGCACCTGTGATGTCATAGCAATGTCCAGCTTTGTTTTATTTATGCTTGCGGGATGTGTAATACTAAGCCAAAGAAACGGCCTGAATCATCCTTCATTTCAAGGGCACCCTCGCCCTGCCAGTACAACCCTCTCAAACCAATAATTCTGTTAAAAAAATATTATCTGGTTTGAATAAGGGTCGAAATATCGATGGAATACAAGAGGAAATGTGCAGTGGACCTGGGCTTAAACGGAGGAAAAACAGAATTGGCTCTGATGTGTCATCATAAAATGTATTTTTAGCTTGGACCATGTCTTGAGAATCACTCATAAAAATGCGCCCACACTCTCCAACCTTTTTTCCCTCTTGCTTTTTGATATAGGGGTCGAATTCCTGCCTCATGTGAAATGGATCTGATTGTTTTGCCTACTCGCTCTGTCTCCCTGACTCCGTACTGAGATGAAGGGGCTACTCGCTCTCGGCCTGTGCCAGGGGGACATGCCACAGCTAACCACACATCTACATGGGCCGAATTACTCATGCATTTTTAGACGGCAGCAACTCCAGACTTCTCTGTGACCGTGCACGCGGGTGGTTTTTTGATTTACATTTCGACAGTGGCACTTGCTGTTCTTGGCCCAGTGCTTGTTTGCTTCATCAAAGAAAAATCCTCTTTGTGGCGGTGTTGATCGCAAGGCCTAAAGCGGACGCGACACTGAAAGATGGCTAGGTGGCTGTGACCCTTTCTATCCACTGCTGATTTAGTGTTAAAGGTGACGGATGGCGATCGACACCATGCTGGTCTTTGTACCAATACAGCTGTTTTTTTCTACTCCTCCCAGTTCACTTGCCTGTTTAATAGAACATAAATATGGATACCAAACCAGTGCCAAGTTCCCTGGTGGGTCTTTTATTAGAGTAAGTATTATTCTTTTATATCGAGAAATACCACAAAGATTACAGCCGATTCTTGGTACAAACAAAATCTGGCCCCACAAACTGCCTTTAATTTATACAGAGGACGTAGTGAATGTAGACAGATTCATAAGGCGTTTTCTGCCAGTTCTTAGACCTTCTTATTTACAAGTCTGGGCACGTCAGCTGTCCAATCGAGCACTGGCTTCATCCGAGTGGTCAAAAACAAATGCGCAAACATTTATTCCTTCATTAGCGGAGAGCAGAAATAATTCCAGTAGGCATGGTTATATACTCTCTGTTGTTCAGTAGTTTCATCATGCCAGGAAGCTGCCATGGGGCAGTGCCCATTCGGTCTGCAATCTGATTGGCTGGAATTACCCTTGAGGACTATGAAATACATTATAAAGTCTAATAGTGCAGTTTATGTACTTTATTGCTGGTTGTTAATAAAGCGCAGGGTTCTGGAAGAATTACTTATTCTCTCGTCCTCTAGTGATCCAGCACCAACCGAGTGTAATATTACATTACGCTCAGGGATTTCTGTAGGCTAATAACCTGTCATGGGCCCTGAATGCAGATTGTTTAGAATGAAAACACTTCACTTTTACGAACAGATCTGGAATATGTGTTGGGAGCCATTTGTCTTTAGAATCGTTGAAGGCTGTAAATTTGAGATGTTCATGCTGTTTGTGAATTGCGTGTAATGAATTTTGAGAAGGGAATGCTAGTAAGATGAAAAACCTTTGTGTATTTATTGTTTTTCATTGCCTTTTTGTCTAGTAAAGTTCTTCTGCGTACAGCCACAGTAACTTGCAGAAATAACATTTCACCACCATCCCAGCTGAGCATGTGTCAAGTAAACTTGACCTTTTGCAGTTCAAAGGCCAAAAAAAGGAACTGACAGACATTAATAAATATTCCAAGACAGACAGTTTGCTGCGAGCACATAAAATACCATTAAAATATACTTTATGTCCTCATTTTCTTCCAGAAAAAACAAAAAAACAATTTCCAGGCATTTCAGAACAGTCACGAATCCGTAAGCTTTGAGCATTCCTACTTCCTGTTTCCATCAAGCTGCAGTTGGATTACTCGGATGGAGACATGCTCAGAGCGAGGTTAAAAGAACACCGAACATTATTAAACTTTTCTCTGTCAGACAACTCTGTTGTCTCATCTCCACACAGTGCTCTGGGGTGTTTACTCAGACTTAAAGCATAAATTGAAATCAGCAGTTTGGCAGGTTAATATTTGGAGAAAAAGATGCCGGCAAACGATAAGAGGACACAATTTCCCACGACACAGACTGTGCGATCTGTTTTTTTCCCCCTGATCCTTCACTTTGTTTTTACATCATGGGAATTATGTAAAATGCAAGAAGTTTTGACCAATAATTGTTACATGCATTGTAAGAATTTAGACCAGACTGCGTCTGCAGGGCGTGAGCGTCACAGCAGACATGGAGACATGCAGAGTTCTTTCACACAGACAGTGTGTGTGCTGTGGCTCTAAGCAGAAAATAAAGTAAATTTTAGGTTACCTCATTGAGTATTTATTTTAATAATACACATAAATTAAGAAAACTGTTATTTGGGGAAAGCCATTTAGAATTATTACAAACTAGTTCTTATTCATAACTGTTTACATTAAAATAAAACAATTGTAAAAATGCCGTAAATGAATAACATTTGGTTCTGTTAACCATCTGCATGGTTACACCGATGCAGACGGAATAATGTGCTTAAATACTCTGGAGTTTAATTTGCATTATTTTGCATAATTACTAAATCAAAAACATACAGTGCAACCAGTTCTTGCACAGCTTTGAACAGCTGATATAAACCTTGCAGCTCATAAATAAAAATACAATATAACTACAGTGACCGCAATTTTTAAAGCCAGACATGGGGAAGGTTACACAGTGTAGTCCAGAATAAATAACTCATACTGTATGTGCGGTTGATTTGAATGGCTCAAAAACATACAGCACAACCAGCATAGTCCGATTTGCAAAAATAATCAGACTACGCTGACAATGTATTGTTAAGGATACTAAATTATATTTAAATAAAATGAATAATAAACTATATTATAATGTTTTTGTTTGTTTTGCTTTCTTTAATGTATTATAATAATCAGTTATTGGACTTGCATTTGTTTACTACCTCTAAAAAGACATTAAAAAATAGATAAACCTTTTGGGAGAACTGTTTTAAATTAATTTATTTATTATTGAAATACCCTTCCCTTTTCTCAAATAGTTATTCCCTAAAACACTTGTTATGGATAATGAAATTCTTTATGATTGCGTTCTCTACCTGTCATTGCATGTAGAACTTGCATTGTCTTTTTTCAAATAATTGGTGATTACTTTGTGTTTCTTAATAGAAGCCTAATCTATTGCAAAAGATTGTGATTGATAGGTTTACAGTGCGTTTTCTTTGAGTTCCACATAGTCTCAAAGCTGAAACCATGCTCTCAGTGCCGCTGTTCACTTGGACAGTGTGAATGCAGTTAATATGGATAAAGTAGGCTCTTTTGCGACTTTCTCAGTTGGTCACACCAGCATATGATTTGGTCGCAATATTTTTATTTTTAGGGATTAATCAATGCATGCTGATGAACTTTTATCATAGTTTATAGTTATATGAAAACGAAAGTGGTTAACACTCAACCCCTTCTTTTTCATCAGTATTATTTGTGATTTGAATTTTGTGAACATGAGTTTTTCTTTAGCCATGTTATAAGCCGGCTTCGGATGCTTTCACTTTCGAATTCGCGATCTTGGTGTCAAGTACAAGAAAAGATAATTGTCTCATTTGCTTACATACTGTACATCTATACATATGTCACTTTTTAAGACTAAAACAAAAGATGGATTCATTGTTATTCTTAATTAAAAAAGCATAACAACAATAAAATGGTAAGATACAATGACAAACTAGCTTACAAAACGTTTATTAACAAAAACGAATAAGACGAGGCATGCATGGCATACACCACATGCTGTATTATATACCGACTAATAAATTACAGAACGTTTAGCAAACACTGAGGAATCAAATAAATAAAAAAGAGAGCCTCCATAGCATAACGTGAGGTAAACAGCAAAGATAAAAAGCTTTTCAAAATGAAAACAAAAAGAAAAGTAAAACTAAACTTGCTGTCAGTGACAGTACTTGCATGTTTTTCCCCCCCACAAGAATACCAGCATGTTCACCTTTGGTTTGAGAAGCGATCTTTTACTTTACTTCAGCATGAAAACCATCCATCGTTTCCTCAATATTCGCTTAATTTTTGCTGCACGCAGCTTCGCGCTCCTGCTGACGCGGCAAGTATAAACCAGGCTCTACACTCTAGCGCTGTACAGCTCAAACGAGTAGTGCGGTTTCATTATGCTTTCAGTTTCGTTTGCCTTTTGATGTTTCTCATATGCAACAGAAATGCAGCGCTTATGAGTTAAACAATGCGCTGGTCGCGCCAGTGCGACCGCACACAAAATTTAGTCGCACGGGCAGAAAAAATGATCGCAAAATGCGCCCATTTGGTCGCACTCTGGAGCCCTGTACAGTACAGTATTTATTTATCCTCGCGCTCCTGCTGACGCGGCAAGTATAAACCAGGCTCTACACTCTAGCGCTGTACAGCTCAAACGAGTAGTGCGGTTTCATTATGCTTTCAGTTTCGTTTGCCTTTTGATGTTTCTCATATGCAACAGAAATGCAGCGCTTATGAGTTAAACAATGCGCTGGTCGCGCCAGTGCGACCGCACACAAAATTGAGTCGCACGGGCAGAAAAAATGATCGCAAAATGCACCCATTTGGTCGCACTCTGGAGCCCTGTACAGTACAGTATTTATTTATCCTCAGTTGTTCAAATCGCGGTAATCGAATACGGTTATAGTGATAATTAAAATATGAAACGGTAATACTAACCGTGGGGTATTTTATCACGATTTATCGTCAAACCGGTTATCGTTACATCCCTAATATGGATGTCTTATACTGTAAATATGCAGTTCAGATGTAGAATGTGTGATGGGCCTTACAGTTTAACACATAAAGAGAACCAAAAATCCTAATAAAGCATTTGAGATATGGCTGCAATAGCTCATGAGAAAGCAGAGCGTGAGAGGAGAGAGACTAATGCATCCCGGCCCTTTAACAGGATGAGAGGAATTTGAAGAATGAATGTTGACTTCAGCTTTTTACAATTTGCACTGAGTTTGCTGACTTATCACCTACCACAAATATTTCCCCCACTATTTCACCATTTAAGCCCTCACCGCAATCTCACAGATGAGTTTTCCAGGATTCGGCTTGTGCCAAACTTTCCACTAGAGTCAACCCTTTATGTGCATGTGTGTGCGAGAACATACTCATCATGCTGCAGCAAATGTACCATAAACATTAAGATACTTCTCTAGTGTTGACATAGCATTAATTCCACTGTCAAACGTTCCATTAATATGAGAAATAAGACATCCCATTATGGCAGACTGCTCGGTCTTTCTTTCAACCAGGCGTGTGCTTATTGAATGCATGAGAAAACCCTTTCTGTGCATTTGGGTGCTAATCAATTTGACTATATCATCACGTTAGACACTTTAAGATATCTAAGGGACGCTACTGTTGGCAGTCAAAGACCGGAACATCACCAGTACTGGAAAAATGGGAAGTACGCCTGGTGACCTCCAGGTCACATTTGTAAGTGACGGAGCGAGGAATGCTTGTTGAGTGCATCTGTCACACGTAACCTTCATGTCTCATACACGTGTGTTTCTTATTGAACTAACACATGTGTGGGAGGTTATACATTGCTGGATCTTATGGAAATGGAAGCGATGAGTGTGTGTGTGTGTACTCAATATCTCCGTGGAGAAAGAAAACAATCTCAGCCTAATCAGAACCAGGTCACTCTGTTGTCCAGGCCACGCTTGACATTTACGGCCTTCCCTTGGCTCCACGTTCGCACTTTACAGCAGGGCACAAAGCTACGCTTCTCCATATAACTGATTTGCTAGCTCTCCTAAATCTACACATAAAACAATGCCCGACTTCACAAGGTTCAGGTGACCTCCAGGTCACATTTGTAAGTGACGGAGCGAGGAATGCTTGTTGAGTGCATCTGTCACACGTAACCTTCATGTCTCATACACGTGTGTTTCTTATTGAACTAACACATGTGTGGGAGGTTATACATTGCTGGATCTTATGGAAATGGAAGCGATGAGTGTGTGTGTGTGTACTCAATATCTCCGTGGAGAAAGAAAACAATCTCAGCCTAATCAGAACCAGGTCACTCTGTTGTCCAGGCCACACTTGACATTTACGGCCTTCCCTTGGCTCCACGTTCGCACTTTACAGCAGGGCACAAAGCTACGCTTCTCCATATAACTGATTTGCTAGCTCTCCTAAATCTACACATAAAACAATGCCCGACTTCACAAGGTTCCTATTTAAAGAAAAAAGATGACACAGGCAACAGGAAACAGTTGTTATATATCACTTGCAGTTTCTGACCAGAATATTCAGAGGAGAAAAAGAGAGAAATTCTGGCTGGGGCCGCGGTATGTGTTCCAAGTCTTTCTTGTTTTGTCCTTTTTTTGGTGTTTACTTGAATCTTGCCCTAAAAAGTCGAATGATGACTAACACCGTAAAAGGCGCTTGTGTTGTGAATGACCTAACTGCTTTGCTTTTTAAAAACTGAAATGAAGTAAGGCCGTATGAAAGCCCTGACAGCCAGGTGCTGTGGACTTGGCCAGCAGTTTCACTTCTCAGGCCAGCTGGAAAATGAGTCGCAGAATTTATCTGCACCCTTTTCCCTTGACAAATTATTTTATTGTTCTCACACAGTTGGTTTGCATTTATTCTTTTGGCTAATGATAGGTTAAGGCAGAGTGATCTGCTTTCGCTGTGTTACACTGTGAACGCACCCCAACTGGGCCTGTTCCCGCAATGACAAAGCATATTCACTCTCTACGCTGACAGAAAGATCGATTGTGAGTTTAATGCTCAGGAACTTGCGGCAGAAAGATTCATCAAAAGGGATTTTCTGATCTTCGACATAAAGAAATTGCATTACGTTGCAAAAATCTTGCCTCGGGATACCTGAAAGCCTAACCTTCGTGCCCAAAGGTCACATCTTTTGTGGGGCTTAATTGGATTACAGGGCCGTTCATGTTGAAGGAATGTTTCTGCCCGGTGTAGATGGAGAGATATCCGCGTTAAAACTGTCTGCTTACTGCACTCTACCTGACCTGAGCACAGTAGATGAGAGCTAGCCCACTAATCATTTACAAATGCTGCTAGTCTCCAAGACCAGGCTTTCTCAAAGATAAACCGAGTCAAAACAGCCCCTGTTTCTCAATGAGCCTCCGTTGAAAATATGTCTGAATCAAACAGTGACTAACACATACCTTCTGTCTGCAGGGTTACATTGCGAATGAGAACGAGCCTTACCGGAGATGTTCGCGCTCATCTGGAGGCTCTGGTTTCTCTTTAGAATCAGCACACTTATTTTCAAAGATGAGTGGAGACAGTGGAGTGCCTAGAGGATTGTATTGTCATAACAAGTTTGTGAGCCTTTACAGTGATTGACTTTCAGGCAAGTTAATGGATGGCGTCAAGAGAATTACCTGGAGAGAGTTATCCATTAGCAGTCATGGCTAACGAATTTTGTAAATTTGAATTCTTGTCATGTGACCTTTAACAAAACGTATTTATGGCTTGTTTTATAGTTTTAAATTGACATTTTAGAAATTTGAATTGTAAAGTGGTATTTAACATATTTGAACTGTTTTATAGGTTAATATGGGTTTGTATTTTTAAACTGCAGATTTTTTTTTGTTCTGAATATTTGTAGAGGTGAAATTAGCTTCAAGTTTTACATAAGGAAGAGATATAAAACTTCACATTTAAAATGATACAATTCATAAATTTAGATCATACAAAAACTAGGCCAAAGGTCAAGCTGAACTCAGCATCTTGGCCAATCACACAGCTAGTAAAATCTCTGGTGTGGTGATGTGGCAACAATGAAACTTAAAAACAATAAAATATACCAGAAAAATTCAATTTTGTTAAATATCAGAATTGAAATCTAGAATTCAGATTTATAGAATGTAAATTTAAAATCTTTTGTCATTTTAGTAGCACTGTAAATGGTATGTCAAAGGATGTGATACATTTTTTAAAAATGTAACATCTTCTATTACTATACTCTACTACTACTTTTGAATGTATGTCAATGAAGAAAGATGGTGTATTTACAGCTTCTACCAGCAGGGGCTGACAGGTCCATACTAACCAATTAGATCTTGTTTACTTGTGTGTGTCCATATGGATCTTGACTTTAGTATTTACGCCAAATCACTCATTAAACAAGCAATCCCATCTCTGTAATGTTACAACATGTTTTTACAAACGTCTTATCAGTGAAGCATATGGAGAGAAATGACGTTAGACATGCGGCTTCATTTCGAAGGCCTTTTTGGTTCTCCCATGCCCTCCTCCTCTGTTTCTTGAATGCCTCTGCGATTGGAAGCACGGAGCTTTCTAAACATGTTTCTCATTCCAATTCACAAGATCGCTGCCAACCACACATCTTGAAACTTAGAGTTGTATTTTCATATGTTCTCTTTGTTTACATGGGGTTAGCCACATCTTCAGATCACTTTGTGCTTTAATTGACTCCATATAGTTTTGACTTGACTCCAGTGACAAATAGAAGGATTGTCTTTGACGATTACTTGATGGCAGAGAAATGTAGGGAAGCCAGCAAAGAAAGACTTGTGTAATAGCTTTCAATGTACATGTTTTCGGTGTTATAAATGCTTTTTTTTTAGCATTATCTCAGTGACAGGATGCGTTTTGCTTGCTTGTACTTTTTGATAAAACGTACATTATGCCAGAGCGCTTAATGTTAAAAAACTTTCTAAACATGTTTCTCATTCCAATTCACAAGATCGCTGCCAACCACACATCTTGAAACTTAGAGTTGTATTTTCATATGTTCTCTTTGTTTACATGGGGTTAGCCACATCTTCAGATCACTTTGTGCTTTAATTGACTCCATATAGTTTTGACTTGACTCCAGTGACAAATAGAAGGATTGTCTTTGACGATTACTTGATGGCAGAGAAATGTAGGGAAGCCAGCAAAGAAAGACTTGTGTAATAGCTTTCAATGTACATGTTTTCGGTGTTATAAATGCTTTTTTTTAGCATTATCTCAGTGACAGGATGCGTTTTGCTTGCTTGTACTTTTTGATAAAACGTACATTATGCCAGAGCGCTTAATGTTAAAAACCGTTAAAATGATAAATGAGTGAGTCTTTGAGAAATGGATTCAAAATGTGCTTGCAGAGCATATGCTGTTCAGTGAATTGAGTTAATATTTTTTAAACTTGATTTGCCACTGTGAAATAAGTGCTTTCTTTCTTTTATTCCTTAAAAGTTTTAAAAGTCAAATTATGCACACAACCTTGACTGAACAAACAGTAGTCCACGTAAAGGAAATACATTGCATATTTTTAGACCAAATCATGGCAAGGCAAAATGCAGTCAGCTGTAGGATGAACGACACTAACTACTGTAAAATATCTTGGTTTGTAGCATGTCATCTACTTATTAGACTTGCCGATAGACTAGCGATACCGAGTTGACCACTGGCTGCACGTCAAATCACGTTTGTACAGTTTGTAGATGTCAGCTTTCTACAAGCCTCAAGAGTTCTGAAAGCAGGAACCAAGTCCAATAATTGGCTAGCAAATCATTAGGATATGTACACTACTGCCAGCCAAAATTCACTCGCATAAGAGCACAAAAAAAAAAGACTGTAGGAACCCACCATGGACCCATTTTTAACATGTTTGTATTAGCGATGATGTAAAATGGCAAGAATTCATATTTCGCCTCAAATTTCAAGTTGTTTTTTTCTCGCAAAGGAAACAAATATTTGCATTTCAAAGCTCTTTCAGAGTGAAAAACAAAGTCTTTATGGGATTGGAGTCTTTTTTTGGAAAAGTCCAGGGATTAAATTAATATGATTTATAGTTCATAAACGAACAGCTGATGCCAGGCTGTGTGAAAATGCTGGTGTTAAGTCATGCTTACAGCCCTGAGAGGAAATAAAGATTCACAAAACACTAGCTGACTGACTTTCAGCGCTGACTTTATGATACATTAGCCAAACTCTGCAGCTCTGGATCAGGAATCGAACCGTGAACTTGTTAGTTGAGCCATAACTCAAGGCGTTTTGATGTAATGACGTTGTTTACCACATGTAGTTAAGTAAAAGATGGCTATCAAGCAAGCAGAAAAAACACCAGGGCCTGTGACCCATTGAATGCTTGCTCAGTGAAAATAGGTTTGCTCTTGAACCATGCTGACGGTGGGCCCGACTCCTCAGCTGGATATGACACGCTGTCTGCATAAATACCATCTTATTTACCACCTTCCCCTACAAAACCTATCGCTGGACTAAGATTCAAAGAATTTCCATTAAAATCACCCCATGATGCCCTACATTTTTTATGCATGCCGCTCCTGCTTTGCCTTTTTTAGGTTCTTCAGCCCTCATTTCTCAAACCGGCAGTCGGCGTGTTATTCCTGACCAGGGGCTCCTGTGCTGACAGATGCCCTACCTTCTCTTCTCCTCTCTGGGGACGTTTGCATTGTGAGGGCCCTGTTTGATGTGTGATGATGTATATTGTCTGCTGATCTGTCCCTTCTCGGGTTACCAGGGGCCTGATCGGGACAGGATTTGTGGGGGAGCTATAAAAGGGGGTCGGTTTAGAGTGATCCTTTGGTTTGTGAGGACGATACCCCCCAAAACAAAAAAGAGTCACATTGTTTTGCCTACTTCCGTTCAGGGAAATGTGTGGTTTGAAATTCTATGCAGGTTGAGGGTGATGGAAAAACATGGGCATCCCTGTGAATGTATTCTGGGAATATGAAATGTGTGGGTTAGGTCCCCTGTGTCAAAGTAGTATTTATTGTCTCCCTTAGGAGAAATTTGTTTTGGATTAGAGAACTGCTGAAACGTCAACACTCAACACATACAACATACTCACATTAACAACCATCCTAATCCTACATCATAAAAACAATACCATTTAAATGATAAATTACTTAAAACACACACATACAACCCTCAGTTGCCTGTTATACCAGCTATTGCAGTTTTTTTTAAACATTCTGCCATAATTCCTCATTAATTAATTTAACAGACAATGAAACAAATGAGTGTTTGTATCAATTATGCCTGCATAATGGAAGCCTGTATCCCCTGCCAGAGTTCATCAGCACATACTCAGGGTACAACACATGCGAAGAGTCCAGTGACTGCTGGATCGTACACAACTCAAAAATGTCTTGTAAAGAACTGAGTGTCTGTATCCCCATAATTTTTCCTGCCGCTCTCACCAAGTTATTTATTTGAGCTCTCATTTTTAATGTTTTTAATATTCTTGTATAATTAACTCAATGTTTAATATGTAAAAGAACTGACTTGTGAAGTTTAGAAATAATTTATTTTACATATTAAACATTGAGTTAATTATACAAGAATATTTCTATATTAATTTGTCTGCATATTTTAAACACCTCATTCGTACTTTACAGTACTGTTTAAAAGTTTGTTTGTTTTTTTAATTAAAGATTATAATTTAATTAAATTATTAATTATATTATTAAATTATTAATTATAATTTAATTAAAGAAATATTGTTACAATTTAAAATAAATATTTTTTGTTATTTTATCTTAATATACAGGTATATGTAATTTATTCCTGTGATGCAAAGCTGAAATTTCAGCAGCCATTACTCCAGTCTTCGGTGTCACATGATGCTTCAGAATTCATTCTAATATGCTGTTTGATGCTCAAGAAACATTTATTATCTTATTTTCGATGCTGGGAAATTATTCTTCTTATTATTATCAGTGTTGTGCTGCTTAATATTTTTGTGGAAACAGTGAACTGTCATGATACTTTGATAAATAGAAAGTTCAAAAGAGCAGCATTTATTTATTTATAACAATGTAAAAATCTAATTTTATATATTTAATGCACCCTTTTCTAAATTTAAGCATTCATTTTAAAAAAAGTCTTGCCCCAAACTTTTATCGTGAAACTTTTAGTGTTACGGTTGTTTATATATAACTACTTTATTTAGCTTTGTGTGACATAAATGTACATTGTTATTCATTGATAATGTGTGACCAGATTATTGAATCAGTGAGTTGAACTCTTCAAACCTATCAGACTGATTCATGAACGTATCATTCAGACCGGTTTTGTGATTCATTGAAAAGACCCAACTTTCAAGAATGATTCTTTCACGAATCAGACATCGCTACATCTCCCATAAATGTACCCATGCTAGGGCTGCACAATTAATCAAATTTCTAATCGCGATTACAATTACGGATGCCACATTTACATAATCATTCAAAGCAGCAATTAATCGTTCAAAGTCCTCTTATGTTATTCTGCATGCTTAAGATGCTTTTTTTCTTTGTAAATGTTATCTTAAGGGTTTTTCCATTGTTTTAATATTAGTTTTAGTATAACATTATAATACCAGGCATAGTTTACCTTTTTATTTAAAGGGGTGGTTCACTGTTTTTTTTCTAGTCTTGATTGTGTTTATGTGGTGCAGTCTAACATGTGTTAATGCTTCGTTTAAAAAAAAAAACGCATTATTTTTCACATAATTGACCTTTATTCCACACCGCTCTGTCCCTTCTCTGAGAAACACGCTGATCATTTCCTGCTTTTATGAAGCCCCTCCCTCAGAAATAGGCGATGGGCTCTGATTGGTTAGCTAGCCCAGTGTGTTGTGATTGGCTCAACCGCCTCTAGTGCGTGTCTAAATGTCCCACCCCTCACCTCAGCGGCATCCGGCATGAGCTCCGGTTGTATTGTAAACAACGACGTCGTTAATATCGCTTATCAGTTTGAGCCCGATTGAGAAGCAGAGGATTTTATTGAAGAGGATTGTGCAGAACCTGTGCAAGCATGGCTTTTAATGGTAGGCCTATGTTTTTTGTTTGTTGTTGTCTCATACTTTTTGATACGCTATTATTTAAATTGCTACTGCTTATGTTAGCTTTTAATATACGGTTTTATCCTGATTAAAGCTTTAATACAGTACGGCAACTGAATCGCAATATATGAATATATATGAATATATAATATATGAATCGCGATTCATATATGAATAAATTTTTACGTGCACCTCTAGTTTTCTCTTCCTCTTCTCTAAAGCAGCGCAGCATGGCCTTGCCCCCTTTGCTGCCTTTTCCCGAGGACGGGGTTTATCTGGGTTTGTGATGTCACGAACCCGGGAAGTAGCTCGTTGTAGTCCCTACCAGCCATTTTTGTAGGCATTAAACTGGCAGAATTTTAAAAGATATCTCCGTTTGCATTGAATTTTCAGCTTCGTAACTTCGCAGATATCGTTTGTGCTCAAACAGCAACATTACACAATAACTAATGTTAAAAAAGTGAAATCGCAATCAACCACCCCTTTAAAGAAGAAACCAATCCAATGTATAGTTGACGTTTGAGGCTTAATACTATAGAGAAGCAATAAATATTTTTCAGTTATTGTTTTCAGCTTGTTTATTTTCATATAAAAATATGACATGCCGTTGCTTCAAACAAAGGTGTAAACATTAATTTAATCGCAATTAATAATCGCAATTACAATTTCAAAGGAATAATCTACAATTATGATTTTTGTCATAATTGTGCAGCCCTAACCCACGCTACTGTTTGGCTTCACAAGAGTCATCTGGACCACTTTTAGGATGCCTTAATAGTGCTTCTTTCATTCTTTTGAAGCTTGAAAGCTTCATTGTAATTGCATAGAGAAAAGCATGGAAAATTGCCTTTAAATTTTCTCCTTGTGTGATCCATGAGAGAAATTCACATGGTTTTAGAATGCCATAAGGGTGAGGAAATGATGACAGAATTTTCATTTGTTAGTGAAATATTCCTTTGACCAAAATGGACCTTAATTGGAAAATTATGTTCTTGTAAACATGGTTATTGATTTTGAGCTCTCTCTGATGCAATATTCATATTAGAAAGAATCAAGAGTCAGCATGGACTCAATTTTGAAAGTTATATTTATTTGTGAAGTCGCCTCGGGTTGAATTACTCAAAGCCCAAAACAGTCTTAGCCATGGCCATGATGCTTGACTGAGACAGAGAGCTATGATAGTGACTAAGTTAGTTTACCATTGCGGAGCACAGCCAGCTCTGTCATCTGCTGTGCATTTGCAGATAACATTTGTTTGGGGATATCAGCAGGGATTATGTTCTTGTTTCGGCTTGGACTGGTCATCTCAGCACACTGTAGTAGAAAAGCATGGGGCTTGAAGCGGGAAACATGAAACAAGATGAATAATCAAATAAAAATAAAAGCTTTTCCTTCTCTGCCCCTGTTGTCAAAGCAAATCATGGTTCCTCAAAAAAGAAAAAATGGTGGAGTCAATTGATTTCTTAATCAACAAGACTACTTGGTGTGTGAGTCCAGTAGTAAGATTTTATCCCGATCCCAGCCAGAGACTTCAAAGCCAGACCGATTATACCGACTGCTTTGAACGTCTTATTCTGAAAGAAAGCTTCCATTATTTTTTCCTCCACTAAAAAAAAAAAAGGAAATGAAATATGATTCGCTGTTGTGTTCCTCATGTAACCATCTGGTTTTACTATCTAAAAACAAAGGATCCCTTAGAGAATTGCAGGCAGGGCTGCACTGCGTAGAAAACGATATAATCATTGTCAAACATTGTTCGATTTATTTACGACTCAATTACAAGCACTTCTGTCATTAAACTGCAACTGTCAAGGGGTTTCCCAAACATTTCTTGCCACTCATAATCATTTGTGTAAACCATGATAAATAATTTCGAAAGAACATCATTTATTTGAAATAGAAGACTTTTGTAACATGAGTGTCTTTTGAATGTAACAATGCATGAAAATAGTCTTCTTTAGCTTCAGACAAGTGTACTAGCATTTGGAAAGAGGACATGCAATGTGTGCTTGTGAGGTTCCTCTCGTGTTTTGCGGTTGAATTTGGCCACTGTCATTTGAGTGGAACTTCCTGCCATCTGCATTCAGTCGAATTCTCTCACTGTTTCAGTCTTGCTTGTAAATATTGGAAGCAGCCTAAAGTGAATGCCATACTCGGTAATGTGGGCCAATACAGTTGTGTTCAGAGCGTGTTTTTGGCCACAGACAGTGACAGGACAGCTATTGACCCTGTATTGTTTGATTTGTTATTGGTCGATTTTGAGAATTTGCCTTTTATTTCTAGTTAACTAAAATTAATCAAGCTAATAGGACTGCTGAGAGTGTACAGTAAAACTCACTTTCTTTTTTGGTGCTGACCATTAGCTGTCATACTGTAGGAATGCTCCAAATGAAAATATTAGCCTTGACTCATACAGTCCAGAAATTTGAGCTTAGAACATTGGATACTGTACAAGACTGCATTTCACTTTTAATTACAAGAGCCAGTTTTTATAATAAGGATTATGCGAGAACTTTTATTAGGTCACAACCTTGACAGCCTGATTTAGTGTCAAAAGATATTTTGCAAATGGAATTAATTTCACATAATCTTTGCAATACAAGAGTATTTAAATATGACTTCACAGTGCAAAAAGAGAAACCAAAGCATTTTGCTTGAGAAGAAAAGCTCTGTTTCTGTTCGAACATGGCTGTTTGTCTTGTCTCGAAGCTTAGAATAACTTAATAGTCGCATGCACACATATTTCTACATAAGTTGCACACATGCGCACACACACAAAACAGAAACGACGTAATGCAACCCGTACAGTTTCACTGCAGCAGTATTGCAGGACCTCCGAGGTCCTGAAGTTCTTGTGTTTTTACAGAGCCCCAAAGAGCTGTCAAGATCCCATAAA
The DNA here is from genome assembly GCF_001515645.1 of Sinocyclocheilus grahami. Classification (NCBI taxonomy): domain Eukaryota; kingdom Metazoa; phylum Chordata; class Actinopteri; order Cypriniformes; family Cyprinidae; genus Sinocyclocheilus; species Sinocyclocheilus grahami. Next base: position 2,534,448 of record NW_015505195.1, read on the forward strand.
AGCCAAAACAGCAGCCTGTGATGAGGAACCTCATCGAGTCTTAATGTTAAAGCTGTACGTTTTTACAGCACAAGACACAGGAATGTACCACAGCCCTGTGCTACTGACATATTTACATTGTAATCAGCCCCAGTATTTCACACACTATAGATTTCAGTGGGCCTGATGTAAAATCATTACTACTGTTCATTGTAAAACAAGTTTGTTCTTTTTCTGTTTTTTACACTGCATTATTTTTAAGGGGACATGACTTCTTCTAAGGCAATAGATTTGAATAGAACAATAGAAAATCATTTTAGTTGATGATTGCTTTTTGAATTATGGAAGCCTGTTTCTTCTACAGAATAAAACAATAAAAAAAGTAATTGCAACTTTTTATCTCACAATTCTGGCTTTTTTTTGTCACAATTCTGAGAAAAAGAGTTATAAACTCTGAATTCGGACTTTTTTCTTGCAAATATGAGTTTATATCTTGCAATTAAATTTTTTTCTCAGATATATGAGTCTACATCTCACAATTATGACTTTTCTCTTTGAATTCTGAGTTTACATCACGCAATTCTGTTTTTTGTTCATGCCACAAAATAAAAAATAAAGATAACTGCCACTTTTTATCTTACAATTTTGGCTTTTTCTTTCTTTCTCACTATTCCAAGTTTAAATCTCACAATTCTAACTTTATATCTCGCAATTCTTAGTTGCAAGAAAAAAGTCAAAATTGTGAGATAAAAAGTCACCTTTTTTTTTTAATCTCAGAAACAAGCTTCCATATTGAAGCTAATGTCTCAACAGACTTTAAACCTCTTCCACAAGTCGTTAGCTCTGAAAACCAGCCCACATTTCAAAGTTAACCATCCTTGCTTCAGTTAAATGACACAATAGCATGGGCATCAGATTATAGTGACCACGTCTGACATTTTTTGATGCCGATCATGAGCAAAATGACTGTTGATAACTTCAATCATACTGACAGCATTGAAGATGACTGATGATTTTCAGATTCATTGAACATTGATTTTGAAAAAGACAACCTGAATGTTTGTGCCTTTGGAAAGTTTTAAAAGTCAGTTAGGTGGCAGGAGCTGCATTGTATTTTATTTGATCTGATGAGAGCGTATCCATTACAAACTGAAAAGCTGGAGCCATGAACCCCATCTCTGGCACAATGGGTACGGCCAAAGCTCTGCCAGGTTCTCCAACACCACCCTGACCAGCCTCACCGGTGGCTTACTGGAAACCGAAGCGATGGTGGTCCAGATCCACCCACGTCAGTCCACAGAGGACAGACTCGGAGGCTCCTCCAGTGACAGCCAGTCGCCAGCAGGTGGGGTCATGCCCAAGTGGAACCCAGTAATTACAATAAATGTATGGAAGAAGATCAACAACTGATCATGTTGTCTGGAAGCATGTCAAGAAGTCACTTGCCTGATCACAGTTAGGACAGATTGTCATTCACATTTTTTGTTTTATTTTTTACTTTGTTCGCCTAGGTGTGTTTGTGCATGGTCGATAAAGTTTTGAAATGGCCATGTAATGCTTTAATCACTGTGAGCCTTGATTTATAAAGGCTCTCTTGTCCAATCGTGCAGTTTAGTTATTGAACCGTAGGAGTAGTGCAGGCAGTGTTTTGTGTTTGTTTGTGTTCAGTAGTCTGCGGTCAGTTTGGACTGTTTTAGGAGCCGAAGCTATTATGAAATCAGTGGCCAGCTGCATCTGTCCCTCTCATGAGCAAATTATTCTACTTCTTTTGTTTGATGAACGCTGTGTAGATATAATGTTACAGCAAATCTTTAAGCTTATTATTTATAACTTAATTTAGTCTGTGTTCTGAAAGCAAAACCCTTCATGTGGTTGCAAAAGAAAAAATCTTTGCTGTGCTGTAAAGTTTCTTAAAGGATTAGCTCACCCACAAATAAAAATTCTGTTATCGTTTACTCAACATCCATGTTGGTCCAAACCCATAAGCGTTTTTTCCCCCATGGTTCTTTTGCATACAAGAAATAATGACAAAAAGAACAAATAAACTACAAATAACTGCTTTTATTATACTTTCATGGTGATTTTATTGTATTTTATTGTAACTTAATAGACGTTGTCATTATGAACTGTATCCCACAGAAAATGATGACATAATGAGTAAATTATGACATAATGATAATTATATTTTAATTAATTTTTGTATTTCAAGTAAATGTACTTTTAGTAGTTTTTCCAGTTTAAGTTTTACACCTAAAAAAATAATACATATAAAAATATAAAATACTTTAGTATCATTGATATGTCTAATAGATATACTATTATAGTTTTTAGAATTTTTTTATTCTATTTTCATTTTATTTTTGGTAATTTTGTTTGTCATTTTTATTTTCATTTTCTAAATATATCTATAAGATTTTTAAATTAATTTTTATTTATTAGAGTTATTTTGGTACTTCAACTTAAACTAAACAGCAACTAGCAGAAATTAAGAATTTTTTTCAATATTTTATTTTCAGTTGACATTTATTTCATTTCAAATCAAGGATTTTTTTCTTTATTAGTTTTAATTTTAGTTAACAATAATAACCCTGACACAAGAGTGTTTTTTCCATAAAATGGCCATCATATTGAGGCCATAATATTCTTTGCTTTTGGTGTACCTTGTTTTCTTTGACATGAAACACTGACTGAAGAATATATTTTTGCTAAAAGTGACATTTTTGTCACTAAACATAAACCAGCATTTGTCTTTATACAGAAACTGCCATAACAAACCAATTTCATCCTCATGAAAAATCTGGTCTGGTAGTACCAATAATCCAGCAAGAAAAACAAAGTCATTTCAGCCCCTTATAGTTTAATCGAGTTTTTTCCCCCTGCCCTTTCAGGGCCAGGCACCTGTTTAAGGGAACCTTTCCCCAGACTTTGTTATTTTTCATTTTGTTGTACCCTCAGGTTTTCAATCAAACCTTCATTACTAAGCAAACAAATAAGTTCCGGGTCTGTGTGGAGACACAAGTATAGACATGAGATATGAGATTTAAACATGGAGAAGGCTCTCATCCATAATATGCAACGTCTGCACAGGACACTGCAGTCGTGTTGAAGAACGCAAGAGAATCCAGTATAAGGAGTCTGCTAATCTGGTCTCTGAAAGAAAAAAAGAGAAGTGGAGGGGACCATTTAAAGGAAAACAAAAAGACAGCAAGAGAAGCAGAGAAATAAAATATGAAACAGAAACTAGATTTTTATATTTTTCTGAAGAAAATGTGAATGCCCTTGCAAAAATCTTTGGCACTATAATAGATATTTGTAGGTAGTTGCTAGGGTGTTGCTATGTTGTTAGGCTGTTCTAACTAGGGCTGAATAAAGTAATCGATTAAACCAATAATGAAAAACAAATTTAATTGTTGATTAATTAGGTTTGTGTGATGCACACTGAGAAACTCATCAGCATCTATTTACAAAACACACTTTTATGGAAACACACATTTGAAAAATGGCAGATGGCCACAGAGCGAGTTACTGTGGAAAAAGAGCATGATCCAAGCTTTTTTGAATGCTTCAAAGAGGCTAATAAGCAGTTTCATGTCAGTTCCTGTCAGGTACATGTGCTGACACACGCTGCATCTGTCCCTCTCATGAGCAAATTATTCTACTTCTTTTGTTTGATGAACGCTGTGTAGATATAATGTTACAGCAGATCTTTAAGCTTATTATTTATAACTTAATTTAGTCTGTGTTCTGAAAGCAAAACCCTTCATGTGGTTGCAAAAGAGAAAATCTTTGCTGTGCTGTAAAGTTTCTTAAAGGATTAGCTCACCCACAAATAAAAATTCTGTTATCGTTTACTCAACATCCATGTTGGTCCAAACCCATAAGCGTTTTTTCCCCCATGGTTCTTTTGCATACAAGAAATAATGACAAAAAGAACAAATAAACTACAAATAACTGCTTTTATTATACTTTCATGGTGATTTTATTGTATTTGATTGTAATTTAATAGACGTTGTCATTATGAACTGTATCCCACAGAAAATGATGACATAATGAGTAAATTATGACATAATGATAATTACATTTTAATTAATTTTTGTATTTCAAGTAAATGTACTTTTAGTAGTTTTTCCAGTTTAAGTTTTACACCTAAAAAATAATACATATAAAAATATAAAATACTTTAGTATCATTGATATGTCTAATAGATATACTATTATAGTTTTTAGAATTTTTTTATTCTATTTTCATTTTATTTTTGGTAATTTTGTTTGTCATTTTTATTTTCATTTTCTAAATATATCTATAAGATTTTTTAATTAATTTTTATTTATTAGAGTTATTTTAGTACTTCAACTTAAACTAAACAGCAACTAGCAGAAATTAAGAATTTTTTTCAATATTTTATTTTCAGTTGACATTTATTTCATTTCAAATCAAGGATTTTTTTCTTTATTAGTTTTAATTTTAGTTAACAATAATAACCCTGACAGTATTTTCATTTTTCATAAATGCTCATTCTGACAGCAAGCAAGTCGCAGTTAAACTTCACACATAAAGCTAGCCTGTAATGAAAATTCACCCTATCTATTTTCTAAATGCTTATTATAGATTTTATTGTGAAAAATTAATCCGTGCATGTTTCATGTTCATCAAAACATGTGCATGCACAAACATCAAATGGAAGTCATAGAGCAACAGAGAAAGGCAAGGTCTAAAAATGTTGACTAAAATATTTATTTTATTTAAATATTATATTTATTTTATTTTATTTATTAAATATTGTTTGTTTTTATTTGGAAGTCAAATTTAGCTTTAAAATGGACCATATACAGTATAATTGAATTTACTAAACATTCATGCATTTATGTTTGTGTACAGATTCTTGGAGGAGAACATTAGATGTGGTGGAGTAACCTTTTTTATTTTTTTTTTATTTTATGTTTACAGGAAATAAAATGTTTTTTTAAACAGATTTTTCAAAGATCGTTTTTGGAGGTTGCAAGGTGGTTTGTTCCCCAAGCCATTATGTTATATGATGTAAGAATTTTTTTTTTTTTTTTGCTTGTTTTATGGTCCTCCAGGTAAAACTGTGTCAGATCCCTTAGAAAAGTAGTAGAGCTTCTTTTCTCAACAAGCCGCATGATTGAGGTATCACAGATGTCAACATTTAATCCCTAACCCCAAGGATGAGCACTAGTAATGGTTATGCCCACCTTAGCTAGCCCCACTAACGAGTTAATAAGGCGAATGTAAGAGGAACTGTGCATCAGTGAGTTCTGATCGTTATTAACTGTTTAAGTGTGGATGCTATGATTTATGGTGCTAAAGTGGCCGGAGTAGAAAATGTCACAGCGCATTTCCAGACACATATATCTTGTGGTTTTGCCAGCTTGTTGTTCTGTAGGCTTACATGTTTGATGTGCATTAGAGTTGATACACACATACGTGCACTGGCACACATGGGCATATGCACAGCTCTCTTCCAGCCTCTCTCTGAAGCCCCGTCTTCTGCTGTATTCCTGCATCTTCAGACATCTGCTTTCCATTGCCAGCATCTCTGAAGACTTGAAAACATTAAATGCTGGCACAAGCTCGGTCTCACTCCAGCACTTAATGTTGCACTTAGGTGACTTGAAAGGCAGGAGGCGAGAATTGTAGAAAATGAAGTGTCACCGAAATAAAAAATCACCTAAGATTACCACCAATTACATTTAATAATGGCCTGCCCATCTGCTGATCAGATGCAGGGAGTCCCTGTGGTCCAGTGGTGGGGTTATGGGGCAGGGGGGTTGCACTGTTTCTTCTACTGTATGTTACTGTAAAGCAGTGATTCTTAACTGGTTTTGCTTCACGATTCAAACTTTATTTTGGACATCATGTGAGGGCTCAAACTAGTAATGAAATTGTTAATCAAACAAAATATCAACAAAAAAAATATATTATGGTAATATGCACGATAATATCCTGATAACTGTAATATATAAAAAAACATGTTTACATGAGATTTTAAGTTTTGATGTCAGACGTGCAAAAAGACACACACTAAAACAGTAATAATGTGAAATGTTATTACAATTTAAAATATTAATTTTCTATTTTAATATATTTTAAAGTGTAATTTATTCCTGTGATGGCAAAGCTGAAGCACTCCAGAGTCTTCAGTGTCACATGATCCTTTAGAAATTCTAATATGCTGATTTGGTGCTCAAGAAACATTTCTTATTATTATCAATCATATTATTGAAAACAATATTAATGTGTGAAACATTTTTTCAGGATTCTTTGATGAATAGAGAGTTTAAAAGAACAGAATTTATTTGAAATAGTAATGTTTTAAAACATTATACATGTCTTTACTTTCACTGCCCTGTGGCATTCTAGTTGTGACAATCATTGTCCCCCATAGTCTATTACCCTTATTTGATAAAACAACACTGTTTGAGGTGTGTAAAATGTGCTAAATAATCAACATGACAAAGTGACAATTTTGTAAATGTACCAGTCAAATAATGTGTTATTAATTTCCCCAGTTGTATTTACTGTATATTGTCCCCATACTGTATTAATATATTACCAAATGACAGATAAATTTGCACCAAATAATGTGGAGCTTGATTAGAAGCAGAGACTTTGACTTAACAACAAAATATATTGGAAATGTGATAACTTTTTATAAGTTGACAAGTCTGGATAAGATGGATATATATATGGAAGCATTTGCCATATAAAACAGCTTTGTTATTTGCTCAGAGTCTAAAAGCCTTGTTCTTTTGTACATGTGAAACGAGGATGACAATGGAAGTGTTTTTCTCACTACAGTTCGGTTCTGCTCTGTGATTGTGTTCTTGTGTTTTTGTGAATGAGGCCAGCACATCAGTCTGGTCTTCATCACGGAGCTCTGCTTTGCCCTCAGGTGTTATTGGCTCCGCACAGCAGTGATCTCACACCCAAGATTGTCATTCCTTAATAGTTTCTGAATGCTTGCAAACCTGCTCCCTCTGCTCCCATTTGGTCAAGGATCAGAGATCTTCTAAGAGCGCTGGAGAAAAATCCTCTGTGTTCTGTCTGTCCTCCAGGTATAGATGAGAGCCAATGTGTTCTTCGTCCTTCATCCTTTTCAGTTTGATTTCACTGTGTGAGAAACGGATAAGAAGTCTGGGGAAAAAGCTCTTTTGAAGGTTTCTATTATATATATCAAGAATATATATATACAGTATATATTTTATGAAGTATAATTTCCGCATCTGGGTAATTGACATAAAGCATTGCTGTGCTTCATATTTCAAGCAGCATTTGAATAATTCTTCTATAATTCTATTATTCTATTCCATTATTGGCTGCAATATAACAAAGAGTGAAAAATTTAAGGGGGTCTGAATACTTTCCGTACCCACTGTATGTGTATATATATATATATTATTTTGGAAAAAGGAAATGTATTATTGTGGCAGATGCAGTTTTGAATCTGGTCTCCCAATAATTTCCTTTCTACTGTCTTTTATCAATGAAAAGTGGAATAAACCCCTTAAACAATACTTTAGAATACAAGAAAACATAAATTCAGTCATGCATCTGATGATAGTAGGCTGTGGGTTCCATTCTTGCCTGAGCAATAAAATCTCTCTCTTTCTCTTTTTCTTTTTGTCCCAGCTTTCACAACTGGTTCTTTCACAGACCTTCTGACCAAAACCAAGTGCAATACCCAAAAGTGAATTACTATTGCAAATTCAATATAAATCCAATCTAACATTCTGTCCAAGTTTCCAAACGTGGAGGAGCTTCTCGTATGTAGCCTTGCCATAACTAATTCTGTTAATGTAACAAAGGATCATATCTTTAAACGTCTCCCATAATTCTCTCCGTATAGAGCAAGGCTTTTAATGCAAACTTGGATCTGAATTGATGTAACTTGGCAGAACGTTTTTGGGGTTGGACAATAATACATTAAAAGAAGCAAATGGAGTGTGAAGTATTCTGATACTGAGCCATTTGCCTCATCTTCTGCAGGTTGGATGTGCACATTTCTGTATTGCACAAGATTGTTGATTGGAGACAATCACCTTCACCAAAGGCATATCATCTGCTATTCATGTCTGTTTTTATGCTTGTTATCAAAAGTGCCTCGAAGGTTCTATTGTTATTTTGAAAAAGAAGAAGACCTCATGGTTGCTTAAATAGCTGTTTTGGGGGTTAAAGGGTCTTAGCTAAAGGGCTAACAGCAAAACTGTTTTCACAAGCTGCCTCTTGTGGCAAGAATTGCATCCCAGATATGATATTGAGCAATTTTGAAAATCTGTAAAACAGATTGGTGTCGAAAATTCCTGTGGCTTCTGGTTATATTCTCTCTGCACCTCACATCAGCAGTATAGTTTAACTCTACTTGACTTTGTGGCATTTGAAGGCGTCTTGTGAAACCGATTATCAGTGTCATATACAGGAATCAAGCCTAAAATAAGTTTAAGATATATCATTTCTATATAAAAATTAGCTCAAAGCATAGTAGGGATACATGCTAAGGGACACAAGGATAGGAGGACGTAATTAAAAGAATGTTAGTTTTAGTGTGAAACAAACTATTCCAACGTCATTGACAAACAAATATATATATACAGTATATAGTAATATATTTTAATATATTTATTAGGGTATTATAATAGCATTATATATATATATTTTTTTTTTTGAGTCACAGATCTGACTATTTTTAAGCAAGTAAAAAAATATTTTTGGACATTTTTTGGACATAGACTAATTTTATGTGTATGTATACGCAACTCGGTATTTCCGCGCTGTCTGAAACATGTCTCTATGCTTGTGCGCACTTTGATTGTGTGCGAGAACAGCGCGTGAGTAACGAATTGTGCTCTCTTTCGTTTCTTCTTCTTGTGGTTTAAAATTGCTTGTACGTGTAAATTGGCAAATTAATCTGCGAATCATGTTCGTGCCGAACGGTAGGGTCTCATCCATAGGCCTACGTATTACGGATCAACTGCAATCCGTTTAACTCCTAATATGTGACAGATCAGAGCAATCTTTCATTTACTTATTTAACATGAAATTGTCTAATTGCTATACAAATAAATAACAGAGTGTCATATCTATACACATTTTTCCCAAAACGTTCTTGTGACCCTGTAGCTATTCTTCCACGGCTATTCTTTCCAGTGGGTAGCGACCCGGTGGTTGGGGACCTCTGTCTTAGATGAAGCAAGAAAACCCTGGCTTTAGCTCAGCGAGCAGTGATGTTATACACAAACAGTTTGACATTCCAACTGTGAGATTTCCAAGCCAAGAAAAAATGATCCAAGATTTAATAAACAGCCATTATAGTTCTTTGAAAACTAGAATGGATGTGAAAAAGTGTGTTTCTTCTGTTTGTAGAGTTGAGTGGATCCAGCATGTGCTTTACAGGACCTGCGTGTCTTGTGGCCTTCTTCTCCATAGTTTTTTTTCTCTTTCCCTAATTTCTTCTTGCCTCTCAACACTCATTTCTTTGTTCCCCCTCACAATTTTTATTAAATTTTTTTTGCTTTAAAGCAATTACTTGTCACCTTCTCATTTTGTGTACTAGGAAACAATATCTTACCGAATATCCTTTGTCTTTGGTTTGGCTTTAACCACATGTTTAGATGCAGACTCCATTGGGTGTTGCATTATTAATATCATCATTGTGAGCAAATTACATTTCTGAAATTGAGTTAGTCAAAAACTTGAAAGATGCGGTCACCCACACTGGACTCAAAAAGAGTGTCAGCTTTCCTTCTGGAAATATTTTCAAACACTATGAAACCATATTAATCTTTATTTTGATTACATTTGCTACACTCAGTTTAAAAGTTCTCCTTGTGCAATGGCACCAACTGTGTCTCACTTGCCAAATAAACATGATATGTTGATTTGAGTTAGAAATATTGGCCAATTGAGTATTCCAGAAAGTTGTGCAATGAGTTTAAAAGATTGGTAAATGGTTTCAAAATCTGTAAATGTTAATATAGCTATTGTATTTTCCACCTGTTTCAGTGAATGGAGGATGTATCTCATTCTGTTCAGAGAAGGAGAGCACTCCTGAGTTGACAGCAGAAGAAGGAACCTTGCTGCGCTGTGGACATAACCTGACAGTTCAGCCTGGAGCCCAGTACCACCACAGTAGCCATTGTGAACAGCCCACACAGAACCTTCACCTGCAGGAAAGCCCCCACCGAGACGCCAGGTAAGACTCCCAGCACAACACTTGGACTTGGAGAACTTACTTTTATGTCTGAAAAAGTAACTAAATGTGCTATTTAAAATGTTGTTTAAATATATTTTGAACATTTGCTAAGCATTCACATTTCACTTTTGACTTGGAAATGAACAAATAATCTACTACAGGTCTGATCTACATTACATTGACAAAACTGTGAAAGATCTGTGAAAATTATTATTAAATATATTATTAATATATTATTAAATGATTATTATAATTTATGTGTATTAATATTCATGAGTGAAGCATTCCTATTTTGTGAAATCACAACCAGCAACTTTGAATGCACTTCCTTCTACTTACACTATTAGTCAAAAGTTTGGGGTCAGTAAGATTTATTTATTTATTTGTTTAAATAAATTAATGCTTTTATTAAGCAAGGCTGGATTAAATTGTTCAAAAGTGACAGTAAAGACATTTATAGTTTTACAAAAGATTTCTAAAAATACAGATTTCTATTTCAAATAACTGCTGTTCTTTTGAACTTTCTATTCATCAAAGGATCCTGAAAAAAATGGGCCAATATCATAGTTTCAGCATATTAAAATGATTTCTGAAGGACCATGTGATACTCAAGACTGGAGTAATGGCTGCTGAAAATTCAGCTTTGCCATCACAGGAATAAAATACATTTTAAAATATATTAAAATAGAAAATAGTTATTTTAAATTGTAATAGTATTTCACAATATTACTGTTTTTACTCTATTTTTGTTCAAATAAATGCAACTTTGGTGGACATAAGAAATGTCAGTCAAAAACATTACAAAATCTTTCCGATTCTTAACTTTTGAATGGTATATTAGTGCCATTATTAATTAAAAGACAAACAAGTATTTGCTTTTGCTTTTTGTCCTCTGAGACATCCAGGATTAGCAGTTCATGTGAGTGATTGTACGACAGAAAAGGACACCCATTAAACACATTGTTCAAAATATAAAGTTGTATACTAGGATCTAGTAAAGTGCATGTAAAGCATTTAATATTGCAATTTTATAGTCCTGCTAATTACATTAAAAATGTAAACACATATCTGCAAAGCAAATAATGTTTTTTTTATAAAGCTTAATGTAGTGCGGAACAAGTCAACCAAGCTAGTCAAACACTGCAGTACTGATGGCGCTTATTGGCTGTATTTATTTTTTAAACGGCTAGGAAAAGAGACTGCCGTTGGTTTCTTTTGGCTTCTGTGTAGCCGCAGTACAGTTGAAACCCATAGTTTCAGCGAGGGATGCTATCCAAAGTGCTTTCACTCAAACATGCCATCTAACTCTCCCAATACTGTCGCTGAATGTCACTGCTTCAGCCAAACAGGAAGTGGTGAGCCTGAATGGAGTGACTCATGACAAACTTGAGGCTTCAGCTCAGCCAGTGCGCTAGCATTAGTGATTTCCTGCACCAAGTGAAAAGGGGACTTAGACAAAATCTTTCATAGGTTGCTGGGACAGAGGGCCCTTCTCACATCATTCCAGAGCTTTGCGCACAAATCCATAATGAGCAAACTGACAGGAATTATTATGTGGAAGATCACAGCGACGCACTGGGAAATATGACCCCCATTCAAGGGGGGCAAAGATTCCCACTATAATGGGGAGTATTGTAAACACAGAGCGTTTAGAGGCCCACCATTATACCGCCAAAACCAGGTGGCTTCTATTTAGCTAACATGTAGCCTTCGGTTAACTCCTATTACCGACCATTCGCTTCCCATGCCCACCTCCCCCTGCCTGTATTCATCTCTCTCTTTACTTATTTTTAAATACCCATTCATAACTATAGTTCAGGCCAAATTTCCTGCATCATTTATTCATGGAATTGCTCGGGAGCGTTTGTGGTGGATATAACCAGTGTTTAAAATACACCACAGGGGAAACCCATCCAATGGATGTTTCCTGAGAGAGAGAGGAACATAAAAAGTAGCTTCTGATTTACTCAAACCAAACATTATAACCTAATAAGATTCTGTAAGGGTTTGCAAAATGATTCTCCAATCGTGCTGCTTTTGGTCTAACATTGTCAGTGTTAACAGAGATGTTTGAGAGTGCAGGTTTGCCAGGACCAGAGCACAGAGCTTGTTTGTTCCTGCGGTATCTGACAGTGCAGAGTTGGCAGCACTTTGAGAAGCCCTGGCCTTTATCTTTCAACAGGCCGGGCCGCTAATAGCGTGCATATTCTTTCTGCTCCGTTCTGCCTAAATGCTCCTCATATTCCTCTGGGTGTGTTTCATTCTCCCGCAGGTCTGCTGGCTTTCAGACGGATCTCAGCTCGTCATCTCTGTCCGGCGGCATCAATAGGTGTCATGCGTTGCTGTCGTACCCCATCAAACAGGAGGGCTACAAGCTGGGATCGGCCCTGGGCGACTTTTCAGGAGGGATGGGAGCAGGTCGCAGGGAACTGGACCGTCCGAGCAGTGGTGGTGGTGGTGGTGAAGGTAACTTAGCAACAGTTCTGTCGTTGTCGGCAATGGCAGTGACTGTGTATCCATTTAATAATGAAGATGGCTCCTCCCCGCTTGCTTTGTCCCTGAGCTCGCGTCACTCAGCAAGGCCGAATGCGAGCGGACTGAAGAAACGCTGCCTCTCAGTGGACTCCCAGTCATCCACACAGGGAATCGATATTGCCAGAAACATCTGCTCCTCCCAGATGTCCTGCGTTAACGGCCTGCGCACCAATTCATCGTCGCCTAACGCCGCCACGTTCTCCCACAAGCCTCTCCCCACACCCAGCCCTCAGCTGCCTTCACCTTCCAGCTCGTCCTGCCTCCTTCCCCTCTCCTCTTCGTCCTCGTCCTCCACGGTGTCGCCGGTGGAGCATTGTGAGGACGTAGGCTCCATGCAGCCGGGGCCCGGCGTGGGTAGCTGCGATGGGCTTGGACTTCTCATACAGCCCGGCGTTGTGCTGGACAGCTGTATGCCGACACTGAAACAGGAACCGGTGGATGAGTTCTCTCCAAGTGAGGAGGAGCTCTTTCAGCATCACTATCACCATCTGACGAGCCACGGAAGCCACTGCGGTGGGCATTCCCACCAGCACCACCACCATCATCACCAAACAGGCCCCCCACGGCCACCCATGCCCCCTCCCTACCACCTGCACCAGTACATGGGCTCCGGCCCAGGAGCTCTACTGAATCTTCAGAGCCAGCAACAGTCTCCACCCTCAGGCCTGCTGGCACCACCCAAGCCCACAGGCCTGGTCGAACAGCAGGTGTGCGACAGGGAGGATGTATTTAGCGATAAGCAGGTATGCCGATGGATTGACTGTAGCGTGGCGTATGAGCAGCAGGAGGAGCTGGTTAGGCATATTGAGAAGGTCCACATCGACCAGCGCAAGGGCGAGGACTTCACCTGCTTTTGGGCCGGATGTGTCCGGCGCTACAAACCCTTCAACGCCCGCTACAAATTGCTCATCCACATGAGGGTTCACTCTGGAGAGAAACCCAACAAATGCATGGTGAGTATCTACCATTTTTGCTGGCTGTCAAAAGTGCACAATTTCCAGCGGTTCCCCATAATGAAATTCATAGAGGTGATTATAGTTGGCAGCTGAATTGGCCTTGAAAATGCATACGCAGTATTTCGGACTGAATGGTTTTTGTTGGAATCCTCATTGGCTTTAATTTTATAAATGTTTTCACTTCAATTTTGCTGAATAAAAATATTACTTCTTCTTCTTAAAAAAAAAAAACCTTACATAAGCCTTAAAAAATCATACAAAATTTTAAATCTGACCCTATACTTCTGAACTGTGTAGAAAGTAAAATCAGTGAGCAAAAAAAGAAAAGTTTTTATTTTCTTTTTATATAATTGATATAATTGATGCAAGTTTGTGCAAACACACTCATACGCTGAAAATATGCAAAGTGAACATGACAAATTGACAGTTTTCTAAATTTATATTAATCAAATATTGTGTTTTTAATTTCCCCAAATATTTTGTAACCATATTAACCAAATGACAGATGAATTTGCACCAAATAAAGCAGAGCTTGATAGGAAGCAGAGAGTCTGATGTCAACAAAATATATGGGAAGTGTTTTGACAAGTCTGAATAAGATGGATATATAGCATGGGAGTGTTTGTCATATAAAACACCTTTGTTATTTGCCCAGAGTCTAAAAGCCTTGTTCTTTTGTACACGTGAAACGAGGATGACAATGGAAGTGTTTTTCTGCTCTGTGATTGTGTTCTTGTGGGCCAGCACTCCAGTCTGGTCTTCATCACGGAGCTCTGTTTTGCCCTGAGGTATTATTGGCACCGCACTGCAGTGATCTCACACCCAAGATTGTCATTCCTTAATAGCTTCTGAATGCTTGCAAACCTGCTCCCTCCTTTACCCTGGCTTACATTTGGTCAAGGATCAGAGATCTTCTAAGAGAGCTGAAGAAACATCCTCTCTGTGTTCTGTCTGTCCTCCAGGTATAGATGAGAGCCAATGTGTTCTTCGTCCTTCATCCTTCTCAGTTTGATTTCACTGTGTGAGATACAGACAAAAAGTCTGGGAGAAAAAGCTCTTTTGGAGGTTGCTATTGTGTATATATATCAAGACTTTTTATGACGTATCATGTCCGCATCTGGATAGTTGACATAAAGCATTGCTGTGCTTCAGCCTGCAGCCGTGCTTCATATTTCAAGCAGCATATTTATAATTGTTCTGTAATTATATTATAATATTATATTATATTATATACTTCTAAAAATATATATTTGATTTTCAAATGGCACTTTCATAGAGAATTAATTTTTTTTATTGAAAAATGCAATTTAGTATTGTGGCAGATTGGCCTCCCCTAAAATCCCTTTTCTACTGTCTCTATCAATGAAAAGTGGGATAAAATCCTTAAACAACATTTTATAATACAAGAAAACATAAATTCGGTCATGCATCTGATGATACCAATGTTTTAAGTACAAGAAGGCTGTGGGTTCCACTGCTCTCAGAGCATTACAATCTGTCTCTTTATTTTTTCTCTCTCTCTTTTTCTCTTTGTCCCAGCTTTCACAACAGGAGCTTTCACAGACTCCCACCTTCTGACCAAAACCAAGTGCAATACCCAGAAGTGAATTACCATTGCAAATTCAATATAAATCCAATCTAACATTCTGTCCAAGTTTCCAAATGTGGAGGAGCTTCTCTTATGCAGCCTTGCCATGACTAATTCTGTTAATGTAACAAAGCATCATATCTTTAAACCTCTCCCATAATTCTCTCCGTATAGAGCAAGGCTTTTAATGCAAACTTGGATCTGAATTGATGTAACTTGGCAGCACTTTTTTGGAATTGGACAATGATACATTAAAAGAAGCATATGGAGTGTGAAGTATTCTGATACTGAGCCATTTGCCTCATCTTCTGCAGGTTGGATGTGCACATGTCTGTGTTGCACAAGCGCATCGATTGGGGACTATCGTCTAAACTCCAATCATCACCTTCAGCAAAGGCATTTCATCTGCTATTCATGATCGTTTTTATGCTTGTAATCAAAAGTGCCTCAAAGGTTCTACTGTTATTTTGAAACAAAAAAGCATATTTGTGTCATCTGTTTCTCATGGTTGCTTAAATAGCTATTTTGGGGGTTAAAGGGTCTTAGCTAAATGGCTCACAGCGAAACTGTTTTCACAAGCTGCCTCTTGTGGCAAGAATTGCATCCCAGATATGATATTGAGAAATTTTGAAAATCTGTAAAACAGATTTGTGTTGAAAATTCCTGTGGCTTCTGGCTATATTCTCTCTGCACCTCACATAAGCAGTATAGTTTACCTCTACTTGACTTTGTGGCATTTGAAGACGTCTTGTGAAACCAATTATCAGTGTTACATACAGGAATCAAGCCTAAAATAAGTTGAACATGTATCATTTCTATTTAAAATGAGCTCACAGCATAATAGCTTTCTAAGGGACGAAAGAACAGGAGGACGTAATTAAAAGAATGTTAGTTTTAGTGTGAAACAAACTATTCCAATGTCATTGACAAACCTCTCAATCCTCTCCAGATGAAGCAAGAAAGCCCTGGCTTTAGCTCAGCGAGCAGTGATGTTATACACAAACACAGTTTGACATTCCAACTGTGGGATTTCTAAGCCAAGAAAAAAATTGTCCAAGATTTAATAAACAACCATTATTGTTCTTTGAAAACTAGAATGGATGTGAAAAAGTGTGTTTCTTCTGTTTATAGAGTTATCCAGCATGTGCTTTACAGGACCTGCGTGTCTTGTGACCTCCTTCTCCATCATTTCTTTTTCTCTTTCTCTCATTTCTTCTCGCCTCTCAACACTCATTTCTTTGTTTCCCTCACAATTGTTTGCTTTATAGCAATTACTTGTCACCTTTTCATTTTGTGTACTTGGAAACGATATCTTACCGAACCTCCTTTGTCTTTGGTTTGGCTTTATCCACATGTTTAGATGCTGGTTTTGATCAGACTCCACTGGGTGTTGCATTATTAATATCATCATTGCGAGCAAATTCAATTTCTAAAATTGAGTTAGTAAATAACTTGAATAATGTGGTCCCCCACACTGGACTCAAAAAGAGTGTCAGCTTTCCTTCTGGAAATATTTTCAAACACTATGAAACCGTATTTTGATTACATTTGCTACACTCAGTTTGAGAGTTCTCCCTATGCAATGACATTGACTGTGTCTCATTGTTAAAATGAAGTACTACAGAAAGTCATGCAATGGGTTTAAAAGATTGGTGAATGGTTTTAAAAATCTGTAAATGTTAATATAGCTGTTGTATTTTCCACCTCTTTCAGTGAATGGGGGATGTATCTCATTCTGTTCAGAGAAGGAAAGCACTCCTGAGCTGACAGCAGAAGGAAACTTGCTGCGCTGTAGACAGAACCTGCCAGTTCAGCCTGGAGCCCAGTACCACCACAGCAGCCACTGTGAACCACCCACACAGAACCTTCACCTGCAGGAAAGCCCCCATCGAGACACCAGGTGAGACTAGCACAGCACAACACTTGGACTGATCAATAAGAATAGTTGCCCTCTGATAACTTTTTATGACTAAAAAAGTAAATGAATGTGCTATTTAAAATATATATTGAACATTTGCTAAGCATAATGTTATTTCATTCAATTTTGACTTGGAAATGAGCTATAATCTACTACAGATCTGATGTACATTACATTGACTGTTTATTTGATGAAACAGTGAAAGATCTTAGTGATTTATGCATAGTCTAATTAATATTCATGAGTGAAACATTGCTATTTTGTGACATGACAACCAGCGATTCCTCCTACTTACACTACCATTCAAAAGTTTGGGGTCAGTGAGATTGATTAATTAATTTATTTATTCGTTGGTTGGAAAGAAATTAATGCTTTTATTAAGCAAGATAGCATTCATTTGTTTAAAAGCAGGTCGCAGGGAATTGGACCGTCCGAGCAGTGGTGGCGGCCCAACATTTATTTTTAAAAGTGACAGTAAAGACATTTATATATTTACAAAAGATTTATAAAGATACATTTGTGACCATGGACCACAAAACCAGTCATAAGGGTCAATTTTTCGAAAATAATATTTATACATCATCTGAAATCTGAATAAATAAGCTTTCCATTGGTGTATGGCTTGTTAGGATAGGACAATATTTGGCTGAGATACAATTATTTGAAAATCTGGAATCTGAGGGTGCAAATAAAAATCAAAATATTGAGAAAATCGCATTTAAAGTTGTCCAAATGAAGTTCTTAGCAATGCACATTACTAATCAAAAATTAAGTTTTAATATATTTACAGTAGGAAATGTAAAAAATATCTTCATGGAACATGATCTTTACTTAATATCCTAATGATTTTTGGCATAAAAGAAAAATCAATAATTTTGACCCATACAATGCGTTTTGGCTATTGCTACAGATATACCTGTGTTACTTATCACTGGTTTTGTGGTCCAGGGTCACATATTTATATTTCAAATAAATGTTGTTCTTTTGAACTTTCTATTTATCAAAGAATCCTGAAAAAATCGGGCCAATATCATAGTTTCAGCATATTAAAATTATTTCTGAAGGATCATGTGATACCGAAGACTGGAGTAATGGCTGCTGAAAATTCAGCTTTGCACTCAAAGGAATAAAATACATTTTAAAATATATTAAAATAGAAAATAGTTATTTTAAATTGTAATAGTATATCACTATATTACTGTTTTTACTCTATTTTTGATCAAATAAATACAGCCTTGTTGAGCATAAGAAACGTCTGTCAAAAACATCTTACTGATCCTTAACTTTTAAATGGTATATTAGTACCATTATTAATGAAAAAACAAACAAGTATTTGCTTTTTGTTCTCTGAGACGTCCAAGATTAGCAGTTCATGTGAGTAGGATCTAGTAAAATGCATGTAAAGCATTTAAGATTGCAATTTTATAGTCCTGCTAATTACATTAGAAATGTAAACTCATATCTGCAAAGCAAATAAAGCAGGTTGTTTAATAAAGTAGTGCGGAATAAGTCAAACAAGCTAGTAAAACACTGCAGTACTGATGGCGCTTATTGGCTGTATTTATTTTTTAAACGGCTAGGAAAAGAGACTGCCGTTGGTTTCTTTTGGCTTCTGTGTAGCCGCAGTACAGTTGAAACCCATAGTTTCAGCGAGGGATGCTATCCAAAGTGCTTTCACTCAAACATGCCATCCAACTCTCCCAATACTGTCGCTGAATGTCACTGCTTCAGCCAAACAGGAAGTGGTGAGCCTGAATGGAGTGACTCATGACAAACTTGAGGCTTCAGCTCAGCCAGTGCGCTAGCATTAGTGATTTCCTGCACCAAGTGAAAAGGGGACTTAGACAAAATCTTTCATAGGTTGCTGGGACAGAGGGCCCTTCTCACATCATTCCAGAGCTTTGCGCACAAATCCATAATGAGCAAACTGACAGGAATTATTATGTGGAAGATCACAGCGACGCACTGGGAAATATGACCCCCATTCAAGGGGGGCAAAGATTCCCACTATAATGGGGAGTATTGTAAACACAGAGCGTTTAGAGGCCCACCATTATACCACCAAAACCAGGTGACTTCTATTTAGCTAACATGTAGCCTTCGGTTAACTCCTATTGTGTCATCAAAGCCTGTCATACGTTGAGTATGACAGCCTGCCTGTATTCATCTCTCTCTTTACTTATTTTTAAATACCCATTCATAACTATAGTTCAGGCCAAATTTCCTGCATCATTTATTCATGGAATTGCTCGGGAGCGTTTGTGGTGGATATAACCAGTGTTTAAAATACACCACAGTGGAAACCCATCCAATGGATGTTTCCTGAGAGAGAGAGGAACATAAAAAGTAGCTTCTGATTTACTCAAACCAAACATTATAACCTAATAAGATTCTGTAAGGGTTTGCAAAATGATTCTCCAATCGTGCTGCTTTTGGTCTAACATTGTCAGTGTTAACAGAGATGTTTGAGAGTGCAGGTTTGCCAGGACCAGAGCACAGAGCTTGTTTGTTCCTGCGGTATCTGACAGTGCAGAGTTGGCAGCACTTTGAGAAGCCCTGGCCTTTATCTTTCAACAGGCCGGGCCGCTAATAGCGTGCATATTCTTTCTGCTCCGTTCTGCCTAAATGCTCCTCATATTCCTCTGGGTGTGTTTCATTCTCCCGCAGGTCTGCTGGCTTTCAGACGGATCTCAGCTCGTCATCTCTGTCCGGCGGCATCAATAGGTGTCATGCGTTGCTGTCGTACCCCATCAAACAGGAGGGCTACAAGCTGGGATCGGCCCTGGGCGACTTTTCAGGAGGGATGGGAGCAGGTCGCAGGGAACTGGACCGTCCGAGCAGTGGTGGTGGTGGTGGTGAAGGTAACTTAGCAACAGTTCTGTCGTTGTCGGCAATGGCAGTGACTGTGTATCCATTTAATAATGAAGATGGCTCCTCCCCGCTTGCTTTGTCCCTGAGCTCGCGTCACTCAGCAAGGCCGAATGCGAGCGGACTGAAGAAACGCTGCCTCTCAGTGGACTCCCAGTCATCCACACAGGGAATCGATATTGCCAGAAACATCTGCTCCTCCCAGATGTCCTGCGTTAACGGCCTGCGCACCAATTCATCGTCGCCTAACGCCGCCACGTTCTCCCACAAGCCTCTCCCCACACCCAGCCCTCAGCTGCCTTCACCTTCCAGCTCGTCCTGCCTCCTTCCCCTCTCCTCTTCGTCCTCGTCCTCCACGGTGTCGCCGGTGGAGCATTGTGAGGACGTAGGCTCCATGCAGCCGGGGCCCGGCGTGGGTAGCTGCGATGGGCTTGGACTTCTCATACAGCCCGGCGTTGTGCTGGACAGCTGTATGCCGACACTGAAACAGGAACCGGTGGATGAGTTCTCTCCAAGTGAGGAGGAGCTCTTTCAGCATCACTATCACCATCTGACGAGCCACGGAAGCCACTGCGGTGGGCATTCCCACCAGCACCACCACCATCATCACCAAACAGGCCCCCCACGGCCACCCATGCCCCCTCCCTACCACCTGCACCAGTACATGGGCTCCGGCCCAGGAGCTCTACTGAATCTTCAGAGCCAGCAACAGTCTCCACCCTCAGGCCTGCTGGCACCACCCAAGCCCACAGGCCTGGTCGAACAGCAGGTGTGCGACAGGGAGGATGTATTTAGCGATAAGCAGGTATGCCGATGGATTGACTGTAGCGTGGCGTATGAGCAGCAGGAGGAGCTGGTTAGGCATATTGAGAAGGTCCACATCGACCAGCGCAAGGGCGAGGACTTCACCTGCTTTTGGGCCGGATGTGTCCGGCGCTACAAACCCTTCAACGCCCGCTACAAATTGCTCATCCACATGAGGGTTCACTCTGGAGAGAAACCCAACAAATGCATGGTGAGTATCTACCATTTTTAGCTGTCTGTCAAAAGTGTACAATTTCCAGTGGTTCCCCATAATGAAATTCATAGAGTTGATTATAGCTGGCAGCTGAAATGGCCTTGAAAATGCATAAGCAGTATTTCGGAGTGAATTGTTTTTGTTGGAATCCTCGTTGACTTTAATTTGAGTGGAAAGTTGGGGAAACCAAACACCGGTATAATTATTTTTAATTAAGCAGGTCAGTTTTAAAATAAATTTTTAAGTATGTATTATCAACAGAGGACAAATAACTCTTTCATTAGGCTTTATTAAACCAAATTTCTTTCTAAAGGCCCCATTAAAGTTTTTTTTTTACAAATCTATTATTTTTTAATTTTGTGTCTGTTTTATTTAAGGAATATATTTGGAAGTTCTCTCCAAGCTTCATTTTTTGTAACAGCTTTCAAGGGACCACCTATGCCTATTTTCCTCAGCGTTTATTTTTCTTTCACAACCATATCGCATGGCATGAGAAATTATGATTTCAACTGAAAGTACAGCTAACATTTCCACTGACGGGTTTGGGTATTTAATTGGACCTGTAGTCTAGCTGTATAAATAGTGTTGTGGTGAAACCCAAGAAATCCAGGTAAAACTCTCTGATTCCACAAGTCAATACACTAATCAATGTCAAAGTGCCTTTTCTAACATTCTCAGCTCAAGTGGAAAAATGGCTCCAGCCCCACCAATGCGTAAGTCCAAATACACAATTAGTCCACAATTTGTGTAGGGTGAAACTCTGTTTATTTTCTTAAGATCTCTTTCTCTCTGTCTGTCTTTCTGTCTTTTCCTTTTTAAAAAAGTGAAATGATTGAGATCTAAAAAAAAAAAAAAACTCTACACATCTGTATAACATAACCAAACAATGCATGCACTTGATCCCTTTAAATAGGAGGTTTAAACGTTTAGCCGTCCCACAAGTATTAAGAGAATTGTCTCTTTTATCCAAACTAAACACTTGGAAAAATGTAGTAGTCTGTAAGAGCGGAGCCGCAGAGGAGATGACAGCAAAATTCCCCTCTATTGCTCAATCGGAGAATGTTGGATTTCTTGTCAGATACATTCAATTTTATATACAAGATTCTGTCCAAAAATACTTTTATTTTATAGATACTATAACAGCTTGTTTTGAAGTCGGCCTATTCCTCTAAATCCCGGGATACCTTTTTGTATCCAAATTATCTGTTTAACCGTGTCAATAGGAGACAGCTGTACTCTAATATGCGGAGTATGTTACAAGGGTAGCATTGAGTAATTCTGTTGAGGTTATTAATGACAAGTTTTGTTTATTCTCAAGAAGATGTTGGTTTACTCTGAGCTGACAGCAGCTGGACTGACAGATGTAATTAGATCATGCAAATTCCTTCAAATCCATGCAACTACATTTTCGGCATTGCTACGCAGTCTGCAGCATAAACTTGGTGGTTCTGGAAATCATTTTCGTAACTCATGGCTTTTGTTGTTGTATATATGTATTTGAGTATTATTGTTTTTTAAATAGCATAATCTCTCTCTTTTTCTCACTTGCTCGTACTTGTACAACAGTGCTATAAGAGTTCTATTCTTACTTTCAAAACTCTGCCCAGAGTATGTGGCAAGAGCCCTGGTGTCACAACCTGTCAGAACAAACAAACACTCATTTTTATTCACGGCGATGCCAAGCAGATGCTAAGATAGGAACAAACCCATGTATTGTTGTAAAATGGCTGGACATTGTCTCTGGATGTAGTGAGGGCCTCTCACTGAGTCAACTCTGTTCAAGTTCAGTCTCTTTTTTTCAGAAAAGGTCAATTTAAGTCAAACGTCAAAGCATTTTCAAATTTAGTGGTTCATTAAATGATTCTCAACTGGCAGTACGTGTTCCCTTGGTAGATTTCAGGAGGTACTTGGAAAGATTTAGATTTTATTTTTGTTTTGTGTTTCAGAAATTGCAACTTAGTGCTTTCAAATATTAATTACTGACATTTAAATTCATTTTTAAGGAAATAAAAATAATGTACAGTATGTAATGTGCTTAAGTTTGAGTGGAATGTAATTGACTTGTAGCAGCATTATTGTGTTACTGGGTGAGTCAATTTTTCACAGTATTGATGTTTTTTTATTTAAAAGTGACTTTAATGATGATATTACTAATGCTAAATGATATAATGCAGGTTTGCAGTTTCATTGCAGTTTTTATGGGAAGCTTTTAATGTACAGACTCAACCAAACAAACTGCGTGATTCAGAATGAAAAAAATCATGATTCATTAAGTACTTTGTAATCATTGGAGAAAAAATAAATATGATATTTAGATTATTTATTTATTTATTTAAATAATTTTTAAATTTTTTATTAATTTAATTTTTTTGATATTTTATGAAAAATAGTATTTATTATTTATTTCACAAAATGGATGAGTGCACATACTTGACTAGTTGACCCTGCTCAGGTTTTGATGTGTTTTCGTTTTTTCCTCCGAATCAAAGCCTTCCTGTGACCTCCGCAAGAAGCAACTTTTGTCTGAAACATGTTGCATTTGTGGCCTTTGCACAATATACGAAGACATTTTGGTATTCTAGCTATTTGTGCAGAGGAAACCGATGAGACGTTTTGATTTAGAAGCAAATGCTTCAGAAAACCCAGCTAATCTCTTTATTATCTTTCCAACTGCAGATTCCTCAAAGAGTGCACGAGGCACAATTCCCCTGCATCCAAACATAACACTCTCTCTCTCTCTCTCTCTCTCTCTCTCTCTCTCTCTCTCTCTGTCTCTCTCTCTCTCTCTCTCTCTCTTTCTTTCTCTCCCTTGCTTTGTGTTCTCTCCCATTTCATTTGTATCATGCAGCACCTTGGCAGGAAAAAGTCATTATCACAAACATAGGACAGGGTTCTGACTCTCTGCTTTGTCACCGTCCATACCTGGACGTGGTTTTATGCCCCGGCACGTAAAAACACAGCTACATCTGCAATCACTGAGCTGGGCAGACCTCTTAAAACTGCTTTGCAGAGTTTGAGAGCCTCTTTTCGGTTCACCCTTTCCAATTAAAAAGTGCCGCAGGCTGTTTTGTGGTAGTTGGAGAGCAGAGGGAGAAAGCATCTAAAAGCAAACAACATAATCTCACTGCAATATCCTGTTGTGTTTCATACCTAATTCAAGTGTTGTTTTAGTTTATTGCTTTTTTTGCCCTTCTTGTCTGCATTAATATTAAAAATGTATCCAGCGACTGCTACCCCGTCACTGTCCCAGGGCTCTTATACGTCAATGCTGTACTGGTTTCAACCCTGGATTTGTATTTCAGATCACCTATCCCAAGACTCATGAAATTCATGTAAATATTCATCAAAGCGTATCTGTTGATAATACTCCGGTTACTTATCCAGTTGATCATGTTTGATGAGCAGATCCATGCTAGAGTGTTGAACATTACTTATTGTTTCTTTAATGAATTCTGGAATGTATTGGTTTAATCTTATGTCATTAATATCTTGGCTTTGGTTTAACGTGCTTGCAGTCGACTTGAGGTTTTCTTGCCATTTTCTGCAGTTTGTGCCTGCTGTGACAGATTAAGAATATGGGCTGTGCTATTCTGTATTTTATGTAGTTAGTGTGTCTTTACTACTGTACTAAACGGTCACTGAGTTCTCATAGTCATAATAACACTATTAATTCCTCTGACCTTTTAGATTTTACTACTTTGGCTTTTCCTGCGTCATCTGTGCTGACATTCATTTAGACATATGTCTGATGCAAAAATGTCTGTGTATATTGGAACCGGATTGTTTAGTGACTTCTTTCTTGCATTTTTTGTCATCTAGTTTTGTTTGTTTGTTTGTTTTTTTAAGAAGAATTTCATGTATTTTCAAAAAGTTTCAACTTTAAAATGATTTAATAAACTATTTTCCTCACATATGGTTTTATTTAATCAGGGGTTGGAAGCCTTTTCAACATGTCATGCCATATTTTTAGTATTTTAATTTATTATTAATATTATTATTAATACATTTATAAAAGTATTTATAATAAAATATAAATAACACATTTATTTATAAAAAACTATTTATTATTATTATTATTAATAGTAATATTAAATGATTAATTATAACAATATTACTGAATTTATACTTTACTCATATCACTCGTTTGCAAAAAATAACACTTCTAAAGTGCCCCTTTTTTTATGTTTCTCATTTGTGAAATATTCAGTTTACAAGATCGCATTTGTAGGGTGTGCAGTTTGAATGTGTGACTTTAATTTTAATGGAGCAGTAAATGTTTCTGAGCAATACACACCCATTTGCTTGCATTTCTCATCTTTGTCGTCGTCACCATCACCAGACAGCTGGTCATTGAACATTTGGTGCGCAAAAAATGTTTTAATTTTTAAATGACATGTTGTAATGTTAAAGGATATTAGGATTTACTTCCTAAACCACACCATGCGGAGCCACCCTTACGACACATTCGTTTCAAAGTTTGAGCATACAGACCGTTACTTGAAGAACAATTGGCTTAAACAACCTGCTGGAAAAAACATAGATCAGGGAATTTCCTTTTTTCCTTTTTGCTAGTGTGAAACCGGCAAACGTATATATAAAGATTTATTAGACTGATTTTTGGACAGGCATTCAGAATTCTCCAGCAGCAGCCTGCCCAGACCTTTGCCAAAATGGCGTGTTTTGGAGTAAATGGAGGCTTTTGTGAGCAATCAACACAGATGCTGGAGATGAAACGGCTAGCGCCATTAACTAATTAAAACGCCTGGCCTGTGCATGAGCTGACTTTTTCCTCTGAATGCACCGCCGAAACCCGAGCTGTCTGAGTTCTGCCCCAGCAAAGGCAGAAAGTGGCATTGATACTAATGTGGATGTACTAGAATGAGCTGCTGACATTACTGCCCTGTCTACTTAATTTAGTAACTGGCAGCTCTCTAAGCCCCGTTATGCTAGCAGGTAGCAACAGTTACCTGCACTGAAGCAGCAGGACTCATGGACTGTTTACTGTCTGTTTCCACTCCATTTGCCAAAACTTTGCCTTCTGGGTGAATTGGTTTTAAACAGTGGATTGGGGAGATTCTTCTGTTTGGGATATTTAATGGGAAGGTGGAGTGAATGATTCCAGCATGATCATTGTTCATATGAGTTTTCAGAAAAGTCATAAATCTCACTTGAATCCAAGTTTCCAGATGGTACTGCAGATGAATGCACACGTTCAGAATTGTTTTTACAATTACGGCTCATAATTTGCAACCTTTAACTCTCTAATGTTTCATCGAATCAAAGTTACGGTTGAATTATATCTTTAATTTTAAGATCAACAAATTTTTTTTGCTTCCTGTCAGATCCAATCTGTGACTCGGTTGTCTTTCCGTCATGCTAATAGCTAAGCAACGGAGACCATATGTGATACATATTAGCATGATGAAACTGCTGGCTTAAAATGTCTAAGATTTGTCAGGAGACTGATGTTTTGGCAAAGGAATGAAAGGCCTGGGAATTGATGGATCGTGCTTGTTTTCTTTGTCAAATACGCCAGGCCAAGTTCTTGTCAAGCCGTAAAAGGTCTCCAGTCATTCTGTATAATAATGCAATCCAGTCACTCCTCCCTTCTCTCTTCCTGTCTGACGTTCTGCCACTTACGCATTCTTAATAGCTACTTAACCCATAATCATTGTCAAATATCTGGTAGCTCTTTTTTCCTGCTATTTTTATGGGATGCATTCACCTCAGCCAATTCACCTGATGGCTGTAGTATGGCTTTAAATGCGCATTACCAGGATGATATATCCATACATGTTTTGTGCTAATTACATTTGTCTGGAATGCTATATTTTGAGCAAGTAATTTCCTGACATTTAATTATATACCTGAAATGTGAGACAGAGGCTGATGGCCAAATTATTTTAGCACTGTGTCATATCTGTCCCGAATCCAAGTGCTTTATCAGTTTAACCCTGCAAGTGGGGCGTATCGTCTGCTAATACACTGAGGGGACTAAATACAGCTAATGGTCAAAACTTCCTCAGGCTTTTTGAGCAATAGACCCTGCTAGACGCAGTACTTATTCTACATACATGTATGGCTTTCTACATGGGTGAATGGGCTTAATTTAGTCCCATCATCCTAACTATGAAGAAAGAGGCTTGTCTTTCTTGGTCATCTTATAATGGACTTTCCAGCAGATTTGTGAAAGGTAACTTGAAACAATCTCCATTAACTCTCCATTAACATAATATTTGCGCAAATAATGAGTGAGAGAGTCCTTGTCAGAATTACTTGTAAGGTATAAGAAAATGTAATGCACTTTTTTGGTTTTATTTACTGCACAAAGTTGTGGAAACACTCAAGTTATTTATTACTATTGTCCTTTTTTCCAGTATAGTACTATAAATTTATATTAGTGCCATATTGTTTTTATTATTCGATTTCACTATTTTTTATTATTCCCTTATAACCTCTGTCTGTATTTTCTGTAATTGTTTATTAGCATTGCAGCACAAACGTGTGGAAAATCAGTTGATCCAGCCAGATGACGTTAAAAAAAAATCTGGTGGCCAAGAAAATGTTAAGCTGTTGTAAAGTGAAGTGTTGCTTTGGTATTCAGTAGTATTGTTATAGCTTATTTTATCTTTTAATGAACTGCTAGCCAAATTTGATACATTTGTCATACATTTTTCTTTAAAATTGAAATAATTTCAATGTATCATTTCTTGTTTTCTTAAAAAAAGAAGAAGAAATTTACAAAAAAAGAAAAGTTACAGTGAGGCACTTACAATGTAAGTAAATGGGCCTAGTTTTAAAATCGAGGCCCAAATTTAAAAGCACAAATGTTAAGCTTGTTATTTTTGTATTTTTGTGTTTTTCTGTCAATATGGGGTGCTGTGTGTACATTAATGAGGAAAAAAAATTAACTTAAATGATTTTAGCAAATGGCTGCAATATAACAAAGAGTGAAAAATTTAAGGGGGTCTGAATACTTTCCGTACCCACTGTATATATATATAGTATATATAATTATTGTATATATTGAGAAGAAACTAATCCAAACTAATTTTTGTGTTAATCAACACTAAGTCCCAAGTGCTGCCAACTTATATAGAATCCAGAAAATCCCTTTAATAAAAAAAAAAATTTGTCTCTAACATTTTGGTCACAGCTATGGTAATAAATGTGTTTTATTAATTTATTATGAATTTTAAGTGCTAAAAGTGTTTTTATAGTGCTTTGAGTTCACTATTTACACATTAGAAATTTGGTTTAATTTGTATTGCGGTGATTTAAAGTCTCAGTGTGGGTCTCAGTTATGGCCTAAATGAACATAGAGCCAGTCATAAATGTGTTTAATTTAGAGTATCTTCCTCATTGTCACTACAGAGAGCATGTTGACACGGAGCTGATGCCAAGTGCCATC
This sequence comes from Sinocyclocheilus grahami, assembly GCF_001515645.1. Lineage (NCBI taxonomy): Eukaryota > Metazoa > Chordata > Actinopteri > Cypriniformes > Cyprinidae > Sinocyclocheilus > Sinocyclocheilus grahami. Next base: position 2,562,931 of record NW_015505195.1, read on the forward strand.
TGCCAAACACTCCTTAGAATAAATAACTGTATTCAAGGCGCTATTTACATCGCACCCAGCCTTTCCGCAAACATTCACCATAAACCTCAGCATCTAAACAGAGCATGGACAGTTTTGAGTTAAGACTGAATATCCTAGTGTTCGCAGAATGGGTTTGTTGAGGTACAGATGAGCCATGGGACTTAGCAGCACAGAGAGCCAGGTTAGGTTCCCAAGTATCTCTTAAAACCAAACCAACCCAGTTAATAAACAGCCACATAACGGGAGACTTCATGGTGCCCCTCTAGCCCGAAACCACATCCCATCTGTGATCTGTACAGAGCCCAAAACTAAGTGTGGGAGGCTTGTGACAGCTTCTCTCTTACAAACTTATGGGCTGTGACAGCATTCTGTCTCATTTGTCATCTGCTGTCACAGATGGATGTAACCAGAGCAACATCTTCACCAAAAGCCCGTTCCCATAAACCTTTCACCACAGCGACGGTTATGGGTGTAGATTTGGGGGTGCAGTAAGAATGTGGTGTGCTGGGAAGACACTGTTTCGGTTCCACATCTCAAGCGGGGTGTTGTATAGAGATCAGGCAGGACGTTTACTGCTGACTCACAGCTGGATTCAACAGGCCAATTATAGCTCTCCCCATGAAACTATTTATTCCTCGCCAGAAGAGCTGTCCACGCTACACTTTGAGTGACAATTTCTACCAATAATAATAACTATTATTTTTTTACTTCCTACCAACGTGAACTTCTACGCTGTTCTTTCAACCGACAATACTTGCATTACACTTTAACTTGTTTAACACTTTATTATTACAAATTGCATTCTCAAAATGTTTTGACTAATGTATATTTTTTGTCACATTTCCCCAAGAGCATTCATTAATATTTTTAAGGAATAAAGTAAATTTTTATTTCTGTATGTGCCCAGCCTGTTTCCACCTCAGAGTAAAAAATGGTAATTGTCATATAAAGTTTTAAATAAGAAACAAAGTCAGGTTGTGAGATATAAGTTGGAACTGCAAGATCAAAAATTGAGATAAAGTCTTTGTGTGATGTAAATTGTGTGACGTAAAGTGACATTTAGAAATACGCAGTTGAGAGAAACAAATTTGAAATTGTGAATTTACAGTTGTGAAGTTAGTTTTATTTAATTTACTCTGAGATGGAAACAGGCTTTACATTTCACATCTACACTACTTTTTAAAAAATTGGGGTCAATTAAATACTTTGTCAGTAAGGATGCATTAAATTGATCAAAAATGAAAGTAAAGATATTTATAATGTATCACAGTTTCCACAAAAAAGTAAGCACTACAACTGCTTTCAGCATTGAAAATAAGTTAATAAATGTTTCTTGAGCATCAAATCAGCATATTAGAATGATTTCTGAAGGATCATGTGACACTGAAGACTGGAGTAATGACTGCTGAAAATTCAGCTTTAATATCACAGGAATAAATTACATTATAAAATATGTTAAACTTGAAAACAGTTATTTTAAATTGTAATAATATTTCACAATATTGCTGTTTTTACTGTGTTTTTGATCAAATAAATACAATTGATGAGCTTAAGAGACTTTTAAAAACATGAAAAAAATCTTACAGACCACAAACTTTGGCAGACAGTATTATCCAAAGCAATTTATATAGCATTTTTAAAAAATCAGTTCATGCACTCTCTGGGAATCAAACCCATGACCAGCCTAGGACGCTCCCAGAAAAGATTCCAGTTATTAACAAAGAGCAGTTTCTGTTCTTTACACCATGACAATAACCATTCTTTTATCACCCACCTTGGTGTCGTTGCCCCAACAGAAATGTTTCCATATGAAAGTGCCTGCTTTCTTTGTGCTTGTGAGTTTTCATTGAGATAACATGTGGCTTGTTATTGTGTGCAGCTCATTGATGTGGATTCCCAAAGATCAGTAGCACAGACATACAACTCATGTTTTGTTCATTTTGGTGACAAACTGCCAAAGACTTTTGAAAAAACTTTCCCAAAACAATGATTTAATTCCTTCACTAAAGGTATCATGATACCTTCTGATAAATTCTATGTGACCTCAATGCTCATGTCTCATCTGTTCACCCCTTAAATTTGATTTAAAATGACAGGTTTGTGAAGCTATAAAGGATTCAGCTTCTTAATGGACTTGAATGTGACCATAAAGAAATGCTCCAAATCTCTGTATAATATCCAGCCATTGTTTCCACAGTAGTGAAAAATTAAGAAAATATCACGTTCTATGGCTCCTTGAAGACTGGATATTATCCTCTTCAAAATTTAAATACAACCAGAACAAATGACACGGATGAGCTAAATTCATATTTCAGCATAGAAAAACCAAGACTTAGATTAGGTCATGCGCAATTTAATGCAAAGATGGAAAATGGTTATTAACATTGAAAAAACACTGCTTTGTAATACCGTGAGCATCTCGCTTGGAAATACCAAGAAGGGATTGAGTGCCAGCCCCAGACTCATATTACTGCTAAGGTAAATAAGTGTGTGATGAGAAATTTCAAGTTAAATACTCCATAAATATGAAAACGTTTACTGTGGAATATCACAGAACAGTGAGGCCTTGTTATTTGGGTCTATTTCTATTTTTCTCTCTCAGTTGAGTTATTGATTTGTGAGGTATTTTAAGTAAAATTTAATTTTAGATATGATTTTTATTTTATTTTCACAAGTTCAGAATAATGAATCTTAGTTTTTTTTTTCTTTGAATTTTCCTTTAATAATGACTTGGTCTGTATGATTATTATATCTTCATGTATTACTGCACCCGATTTAAATGATTGATTTTGTGTGAGGTATTCGAATGACAATTGGATATAAATTAAATTTTTTTCAGAATAGTTTATCTTGTTAACCCTTTTTCCCTTGTGTTGCACTGTTAAATTTTAATTTCATAATGACTTGGTCATTGTACGTATTACTTCTTATTTATTTTCAGTGCAAAACACTATGCCTCATATTCCACTGTGATTCAACATGATTTAATGTGGAGTCATACTGTATGACGTATCTGTATTAATAATGTGTTCTGTGCTGAAATAAGACCTGATAAATTGCCCTTTCACTGCACTTTTGAGCAGAAAATATCAAAACAAGAGAGTCCTTGAAGGGGAAAAGCAACAGTCAGTCTCCCAAAAGACAACAATGCAAGCTCTCTCTATTGTAGTTGAATTTCATCACATTTCTGGATAGTGTAAATGTTCTGCTTCTCAATCCAACTGTGCTAGATGTCACTCGACTCTTCTACAGCATCAACCAAACACTTTTAATATTTAACATGCCGTGTTGACCTACTGTCCAGTTGAATAGTTTTGTTTTGTTCATGAATCTGACGAAGCCTTTGACGCCGAGGCGTTTGACTTGGCAGGCGCAAGGCACTCTGGGATGTTTATTTGTTGTCAGGTCGGAGATATAGAGTAGCTTAGAGAGAGGGCATGAGACAGAGCCAGCTGTGTCAACTCTAGACGTTATGCCAACAGGGTGGAGGGTGGAAAGAAAAGGCAAGAGAAAGACAGTTGGTCAGGAGAGTTTATAGTCCACATATTTGTGTCAGATAATGAGAGATATTGTGAAATGTGGCCTTTTTTGGTCTTTAGCCTGTTCAGACTATGTTAGAATCTGATGAAGTATGGCATGACCCTGACAGCCAATCATTTGAGCTCACATGTGAGTTTGTGTGGTGTCACTTAGAAAGTTCAGCAAGCATAATTCCTATCCATAAATCGAATATAAAAGGAAAACTCACACTCCATTATATTAAAAGCGACGTGTTTCTTGCGCTGACCAGTTAAGGAGGAAGTTTCTGAGCAATTAAAGTCAAAGTATCTGTCACGTTACCCCGTTGTTGTGCCACCGCTGCTGGGAACTGAACGCTAGCAGGTGTCAGTGAGTAGATGGGGACTGACGGCCGTTAATGGATGCTGAGTTCGCCATGCATCAAACGCTGGATTTGCCCCTCTCCAGGCATGAACACACTGCGTATATCATGTTGAGGAGTTTCATTGCATCTCACGGTGTCCTGGTTCATGTTGCACGAAACGGGGAGATAATTGATGGCTCGGTGGTATTGTAAATGCATCGGGGTGAGTCTAATACTCTCTAATTAGCCATTAGAGATACTTAGAACAGAGAGAGTGAGAGGCCGGTTACTGGAGTGATAGATTGTGCTTGGTGTCCATCAGTGCTTTGAGAGCTTCCACAGTATGGACAGAGAAAACGAGAACACTGTTTGGCTTCTTTGGTGTTCGGTTTATCAAAGAAAACACGGATTAAATAAATTTGACACTAAGTTAATGGTGCCAGGTCTTTAGGCCTGTAATATGTAAGGTAGGATGAGGGAAGATGCCCTACTTAACAACAGTGTGTATTTACTAGTAATGACTATAGTATGTGCATATATTATTAAGAGAAACAGATGGAAACCTTTGTTAATTTAGTTTTTATAGCACAAAATTGAAAAGGGCCCATCTTGCAACCATAATGGGATAAACTTATCCAGAATTTGATGAATATGTATCGTATAAATGTGTGTCTGTGTGTGTAAATGATAATTTTCACTAATGTAAAAGAATAAAGCAAATATCCTGTGTACATTTATGACTATTTAGTTCAATTCAGTTCAATTCTTATGATGAGAAAGTTGCCGCATCCGCATCCATTACTCCAGCTTTCAGTGTCACATGATCTTTCAGAATGTTTCTAATATATTGATTTACCTTTCTTATGATCACATTTGAAACACACATGTGCTGCTTAATGAAGTGTTGAAACCACAATAAAGTTTTATTTCTTGATTCTTTGATGAACAGAAAGCTCAAATTAATTTAATATAAACATTTCTTTGATAAGCATTTATATAGAAACAATATACAAGTCTTTAACTTTGTGTTTTGATCAGTTTAATGTGTCACTGCTGAATTGAAGTATCACTTTCATTCAAGAAAAAAACAATTGTGATCCCAAACTTTTGAATTGTATTATACATATGAATTACACTTTATATTTCTGTGAGTAATATACAGTCTTGTATTCTTAACTGAAAGGATGTCATAGCAACAGACTATGAATTCAGACTGAATTATTCCACACAATTTGGCCTGTATCTGATTCATGGAATTTTTAAATAGTAATTTCATGAATTATAGCGATTATTAAAAAATAAATAAATACACCAGCAACATGACACAGGTGACCTTCTGCCTTAATTCTGAGGGGGGGGGTTTACCTAAATTTTTTAAAGGGTCTTAATTTGAGATGAAATGTAATGACATCTCTGGTGACAACAGAATCCGGCATAAGAGAAGAAATCCATTCCGTTCAACGTCAACCACTATTTTAAAATCAGAATGGATTGTCTTGCATGAAGCCTGAAACATGGCCATGCATTTCAGAAGGGTGCTTAGAGGTATATAGATTACTTTTACCGCACTAATCTGTTTTCAGGATGTTTAAATAAGCACGCCACCTAGTCATAAATTCAGATTACTGCAGCAGGTGAGGGACGCCAGAGAAAGTTCATGCTGGAGTTACAGGTTAAAGGCTTTCAGAAAGGAAGAGAACATGTAGAAGCAACAGTTGACCTGGAAGAGGACCTTCAACTGACTAAATCTGAATCTATTCCTAGGTCAAAAGAAGATCACAGCTAGTTTTGGTGGACACTGTCTCCTGGCTGGCAACACTTTGATGGTGCGCCCCAGAACGACACTGGGTTAAGTGCTCCCATAAAGACCCATATGTTTCCTGCATGTTCTCGTTCAGGATTCCCACATGTAGCATAAGCTGCTAATGCCCGACTTCCATAGCGACGAGGTCAGAATCCATAATACACCTTTAATTCAGTTTCCATCAAAAACGTTGCTCACAGTGGGGTGGGGGGTGCGTAATGACCATGCGAGAGGCCCAATTTAGTCATCATAGGTTGCTTCCTGTGAAGGTCCCATCTACAGTCTACATGGGTTTCAATCTGGTTTAACCAGTGTTGCATGAGAACAAAAAAGGCTGTTCGGAGCAATTTTGCTAGTCATTTACATGACTACTTCCTCCACTGGTTTATCGGCCAAGCCTTCGATCCCATCTGGGCAACATTTGTCAGCTGAGGATTTGTGTACACATCACATCAGGTATAAATCAAATGTGTTGAAATTCGAAAGTAACGGACGAAAGAGCAACAAAGAAAAATGAAAGATCCGTGAGAATAATTGAATGTGAATTCACATCAGCTTCATTCCAAAAATGTTTTTCAAAAAACAAAAAAAGCGAGAGAAAAATTAACCAGATCTTTGATTCATATTAGGCCTCCTATTTGCAACAGATGAAGTTGGCTGCTAAAATGAGTGGCATTTGGATGTGGAAATGATATGTGTAAACTATGTAATGCGAATGTTTTAGCTAAGCTGTGTTTAATTTTGTACCCTGATGAAGTGCATGAGAAACCTGTCTCCCCTTAGCTGTCTCATTGAATCGTATGGATATAATTTCATCCATTTACGTTTTTCTGCTCTTTGCTGTGGTTGCCAGGGGGCATTTGGAAACAGACAGATTAAAGGCACATGTTCGCTTTCGCCTGTAGTTTTTAGCCACTCCATCTGAGCTCCGCTGTTCTCCGTGCCGAAAGATGTGTCGGTGGTTTCTCTTTTACAGGTCACAGTTACTCCAGGCGCTTAGCGGTAAACCTCGTAACACCTCTCGTTCTCCAACAGGAACCAGAATCGATTTCGTACAAGTACTGATCACAGAACATCGGCATAACCCAGAGACAGACCCCGTATTGCATATCTGAGAGCGCTGAGGCAATTTGAATGTCACAACGAATTACAGAAAACGTGTCTGGGTGTAAGAAAAGTCATGGTGCTCATTAAAATGTGCCTTTCAGTCCACTAATTACGAGTAATAATATATTTAATGCTTGTTAGTTGCTGAAGGTTTTAATGTCAGAAAAAATGCATGCCTGAGGGAAGGTGAGATTGGTAGTTACAGTATAATGGGGAAGTATGTTTTATGTTTCAGAGCACCTCTGAATGTTAACGGGAACAGCAGTGGACCTTTAACTCCATGGGAAAGAATGTGGCCTGAATGCAATTCCCATAATAAGCACATTTTCTCTTCCTCTCAATCCTTTTTTCTCTATCAGAGCTCAGTGTGATGTCATCAAGCGACAAGACGTGGCCTTATTTTTACTCGAAAATGTGCCATAATGGCTGGCTTGTGTTCTACATGCATTTAAGGGTATTAATGAACTGTTTTTTCTTGCGAGTGCTTGTGTACACTAAGGGCTTTTAGCCGACATTTTCGGCCGCAATCATGCTTCATTTCCCATATAGTCATCAGGTTAGGGTTGAGCGGTCTCCACCAGCCTGCGTGGTCCACAATCATCCGTGATTGTGGCTGTGCGCCCCTGACAAAAATGTCAGCCCGAACTGTCACTCTGTGTGTATACAGCAGATCCAGAGGCCCACTTCGGAAAGATGGCGTCAAATGACTTACCACCTTCCACTTTCGACGGTTATCACTCTGTTTACCCTCACACAGGCCTTCAGAGAGGAACGCTAAACACATTTATGGCAATTAATGTGATTAGTGGGCTAAACTGTTTTTACAAATAAAATCAAAGGGTAGTGGAGACTTAGGAGCTGTCATGGTTGGTTTATAGCAGTTGGTTTAAAAATGCAACGTATATTCAGTGTGTTTGGAGTCTCACTCTTCTCTTAGATTTTTATGATAAACGTATGTGTGTATCTCAGAAACTTCACATTCCTTGGTTAACATTTGGGGATGTTTTGATAGATGTTGACATCAGTTGTAAAACCGGTTGCATTAGAATTATTTGGAAAATAATGTTCTGTGCTTGGCAAATACAGATGCCTTTTTGTGTTATTATATAAAAGAGAATGTTGTGTTCTAAAAAAGTAGAAAACAAATGCCAGAGATATGGAAAGGCAGAGAGACAATGAAAGAAATTCCTCCCATTCATGTGGATTAAACTCTGGCAGATTGCTGTGTTTGCATGGGATCACAGAATGCATAGCTGTGTTTGTAAGGTATCCCAGAATGCTTTGCACTTCGTTCCATTGGCAGCCGATCCTCGCGCTAATGGTGGGCTTTACATGATTAGCAGGATTCTCTCTGAGGACCCATAAATTCAATTTAGCCTGAAATTTGTATTACATTAAAGAAACCAGTGAAAGAATGATTATTTCCCCTATACATAAATACACACATTTTAAGACATACATAATCGCAGTGTTTGTTTTTTAAAACTCAGGTTTTCGAGACGTATTTTAGGAGTCAGTACGGGGCATATATCTCAAGCTTGCCTGGATTTCAGAGACTTTATTACTGTAAATTCTATGTTGTGGGTATGTTCAGACTGTTTTCATGCTGTGAAATAATACAGGCGCACGTTGACATTATGAGGTTTGAACGTCCAAAAGCCCCAAGCAAATGTGTCTCAACAACTGTGTCGCTCCATTGTGTGAGCTGATTAAATTAATGTGTAAAAGTACGTGGCCAGTTACAGTTTGGATTGATATTGCCCAGAAAAACCCCACACCCTAAATAATAAATCTCTGCAATTAATTCAACTTCAACTACTTGACATAAGAACTCCAATAAAACGTTGTTTTGTAGATAAATTCTATTTTATGTAATATATAAACTTTTATGTACTTTTATAAGAGGGAAGTTTGATTTATGGATGTTTGTACTAAAGAACTTTTGTAACTTTTGAGTTTGGACACATTAAATTAATCAAAAGCGGATGCAATTACTTTTCATATTATTTATATTAAAAATAAATGTGGTTATTTTGAACGTTCTATTCATTAAAGACTCCTGAAAAAATTTATCACAGTTTCCACAAAAATATTAAGCAGCATTTTAGCATAATAAGATATCCTGAGCACCAAATATTAGAATAATTTCTGAAGGATCATGTGACACTAAATACTGGAGTAATAAATGCTGAAAATTCAGCTTTGCCATAATAAGAATTCAGTTCATTTTAAAATAATGTATTTTTCACAGCTAGCATTTTGTTTATCCTAAATACAAACAATTAAATACAATTTCCACACTTAATTTAACACATAATTTGACGAAATTAAAGCTCCTTGGGAAAATGAACTTTTGAAGAAAAAAAAACATTGAGGCAAACAATTTGTAATCCTTGAAAAATTGAGAGAAATAACTTTCACACTCTAAATATTTTAATGGTTTATGATTTTCACTTTTTATTTATATTATCATAGTTTTACACAATAATTATTTTTTAATTATGGATTTTAATTATTTTATTCTTTCTTTCTTTCCTTTTTTTTATGTTAATAGCCTTAATAGCCAGGCCTCATGGCAAAGTGTCTCTGGTGCAACATTTCATTTGTGCAGAACCTAAGTTTACTTTACAAGCACTAGTATTTTTTTCTACCGAAAATGCAAATCCAGTTCTGTCTGTGTGTGTAAATGTGTGTGAAACTGTAACTGGCTGATGCTTTTTCTTGTTTCCACATTCTTTTAATGTACCATATAATAATTTTGCACACACAAACACACACACTGTATAATCCAGGTCACTCAATATATCCCGACCGTGGCAGTCTAAGGTTTCGCCCCGTATTAAATGGCCTGTCCTCAATAGCAAGCCTTTTGCGAGTGATTGAAGGAGGCCAGAGCCCGAATGTTGTTCTGAGGGCCCATTAGAAGAATGGAAGGCTCTTTCCTTCAGTGAAACTGGAGCTGTGATAGAAGCGGGGGCCTCAGTTAGAGGTCAGTGGACAATAGAGAGCAAAGCTGCCATGTCAGGTTTCACGCTCTCTGACACCTCCATAAGCTGCCACCCTGTACCATCCGTGGCTCCTGATTGGAGGGCTGTTGACATTTTGGGGGTGGAGCTAAGAGATTGTATAGGATGTATGAGGCCCTTAAATTACAAGACAGCATGTATTATCAGTACGTCCAGTGCCTCATTACACAGATGCTTGGAGATAGATTGCAGAGGACCATCCTGTAATGACTGTCTGTCTACGGTCCACACTTTTGAGTGATTCTGATTGTCCAGACTAGTGCTAACATAAAAAATGACATGGAAAAACAATCCATGAATTGCTTTTTCTGATTCAAATGTTTGTTCACATTTGTTCACATTCATGCACAAAGGCAAGGCCTGGTGAACCATAATCCTTCAAAAAAGCTGGCATTTCTATAAAACACTTGTTGATGTTTACTGCTGTCATCTCTCCCCCTCAGTTTGAAGGGTGTAACAAAGCTTTCTCACGGCTGGAGAATCTGAAGATTCACCTGCGGAGTCACACAGGAGAGAAGCCGTACATGTGCCAGCATCCAGGCTGTCAGAAAGCATTCAGCAACTCCAGCGACAGGGCAAAGCACCAGCGCACACACCTGGACACTGTGAGTACATAAATACAGCCCACCCTAACCTGTATGTCATACCTGAAACTCAAAAGAAGTGCCTCGAAACACAAGAAAACAAACACTGCTCTTTACTGACACCATCCTAAATATAGAAATTAGTAGTGTTGGGGAAACACAAACTAATAGCCTAGTTTTACTAAATGCTTAATACATTTAAGTGTGGCAGTGTTTTTTTTATTTTTAAAGCTGTGAATCTTTTTAGGGAATCTTTTCATCTTAAACAGTCCTCCTTCCTCCTGTGTAGTCTGATTCATTCTAGTGAATCAGTTCTGCCTAAATCATTCTCTCTCTATGTAGCACTGAAAAGTTGACACATTAAAATATATGAGTTCATCTTAAAAGGTTCTCACTTCCATATGTTGAGTTGGAAAGTTATTGTAGTTAAAAGATTATTCTAGTGATTTGGTTCATCTCAATTGGTTCTTATAAATAGCATTGGAAACGCTGATTCATTCTAGTGAATCGGTTCATCCGAAAAGGTCCTCACTTTCATATTGGAAAGTTACATTTATATAGTAATTCGGTTCATCTTAAATGTTTTTTCTCATATATAGCGTTGAAAAATCCTAAAAGGTCTTCATTTTCATATTAATTTTTTTTTCAAATGATTGTTTTTTTTTCAATCCTTTCAATCCCAATGGTTCTCTCTGGTATATAGCACTGGGAACTCTGATTCATTCTAGCGAATCAGTTTATTTAAACAAGTAATGTTAACAAAAAAAATTATAAAACAATCTGTGTCTGTGCATAGCATTTTAGATATTTTTTAGCAGAATATTTGGTTAAATGCTCCTGTTTTTCAGCATTTTTTTTAAATATAATTTAGGGAGAATTATATGTATATTTTTCTTAATTTCCTTCATTTTTTTGCCAGAAAAGTATTGTTAGTTTGATATTTATAATAAGCCTTTTTAAAAGATATTGCCCGCTTACGTAGGTGGTTAGTAGCTTTTAGTATTGCCAACTATTTTCCAGGCTACATTTTAACGTCTGTTCCCTCCCTTTAACAAAACTAAAGAGTGAACCATGGTTGATCCAAGGGCTTTCAAGTTCAGAGCAAAAATCCCAAGCACAGTGAAGCACTTAAGTCCCCAACCAAATGGACCTTACAAACAAACCCATAAATGTGCTGTTTGCTACCTTTCTTTGACCCAAGTTAATTTTGCGTGCACAAAACAGGCATAATGTTATGTCTCTATGGGTTGAAGAGGGAAAACTCGTTATATTATACGTCGTTTAACACCATGCTCCATTTGTGATAGCAACGACACATGGCAGAGAGAGAAAGAAACCGAGAGAGAGAGGCAGGCACATCTTGCATCCCACTCCAACAATGTGAGGAAAAATAAAAGTCAGGGAAAACTTGAGTTAGTAATTCCTCACTAACTGGCAGAACCCTGTGCTGTATCACATCGCAGTACAGCTCCCGTGCTGTGCTACCGCCACACTGCCATGGCCAATTAGCCCCTCGTCTCCAGATGCCCAGCGTTGCACATTAACTCGCCTATGTCACAGCCTTCCCACACGCCTTATATACAGTGAAAAAATCACTCCGACTGTAATGATATTTATTCTTGACGGCCTTTTTTCTGTTTTCCATTCCTAAGCTTTCTCGTTTTCTGTTTTCAGTGCGTTTAGACCTTCAGGGGGATTATATGGCATTGCACAGTGAAAACAAATAAATGCGCAGAGACGAGCTGCCCTGCGAGCAGCTTGTAAAAACAGCGTTATTTAGAGAACGAGGGAAGGTAGGAAAAGAGAGCTAATAAAGGAAGCCTATCCACTTTCACTTTAATGACTGCCTCTGTTTTAGAAAAAACAGCAGTGTAAAATGCATGGGAGAAAATCACCTCTGCATGTTTTGGACCGAGAGAGAGTGTTTCAGGAAAGTTTACCAGTGAGAATCATGGGTACACTGATATATATCTTAAAATGTACATGTTTAAACAATTCAACGCTGATAAAATGCAAAGTAATATAAAACTGGCACAGTAGTTTGTTCCCCGTAAACCAGTAAATTAAGTTTTTGTACAGTACCTGTATGTCTGTCTGACATTTACCAAACAATCTGTATTCTTCTTTTCTTCTTCCTACGTCCTCTCAGCTGAAAGGTAGGATACTGTCTTTCCTACTATTTATAAACTGTTAACTATAAATAAACAGTTATTGCACTTGTGTTTGTCCATTTACACTCAATTTGAAAGTGTAAATAATATTATCTGATTTAACACAAATCTAAATAAAGAACAAATTTGCATATTTGACACCTGTATTAGTAACCTAGAAATAATAACGAATATTAATAATTTTTATGATTTTTAATAGTTATTTATTTATTTTGTTTTCAGCTTTTCAAATTCGAAAAACTTTCTATTTATTTTCAGATTTAAATAAAAATTTAATGAAATGTAAATATTGAATCAGTTTTTTACGTTTTATATTTAGAAATTTTATGCAGAATTAATGACTTTTTATTTAGACTTCATAGACACATCATTTAGACACATCATTTATTTTGGGAGTTCCAAATAGTTGCTTGTCTAAATTGTCATGTGCTTGTAGTTTCCATGTCTGTTCATAAATGTTGTGCACCGTATTTAATGTCTCTTATAAACTATAATTATAGCTACTCAATTATAAACGTCGTCATAATGTAATGATTAATGTCTTTGTGTCTATAGAAGTGTGTTTCTGTGTCCTCTTTGTTGCTGAACTGCATATAATTATGATTCTCAGACTCGTTGTTTATTTCCTGTTTCAGAAACCATATGCATGTCAGATCCCAGGCTGCACTAAACGCTACACAGACCCCAGTTCCCTCCGCAAACATGTGAAGATCCACTCCGCCAAAGAGCAGCAGGCCCGTAGGAAGGTAAGGATAAAAACATAATATCTATCTATCTCTTTAAAAAAAAAAATCTCTGTACAAATCATCTCATCAGCCCAACTCATCAGTACAATTAGCTCTTTGGCTCTTGCCATCGGCCTTTAGAAACATTTGTAGTCTATATTTTTCATGGTCAATTGTGCCTTTTTCACGGCTTGGTGCAGTTGGTTCTACTTAGGTTTGTCTTTGAAAATCATTTCCCCAACAATAGACCGCAACAATAATAATTATTATTATGATTATTATTACTACTAAATAAAATATCAAACAAAGTTAATATATTAAATAATTTACAATACAATTATTCAGAGGAACTTTTGTTTTAATCAAGGTGATGTGACTCAGTATAAGGTATTACAAAAACAAGTTTGTAAGGAACTTAAACTGGCAAGACTTAATTACAAGGATAAAGTGGAGAATATGTTTAGGAAAATATGTTTAGCACTGGAAATTCTCGTTCTGTATGGCAGGGGGTGAAGTCTATGATGGGGAATATTTCTTTTGATGGGAAGCTTGATTTTGATCTTGCTAATGATTTGAATGTTTTTTATAATCGTTTTAATATTCATAATTTTAGTCAGGAATGGGCCGTTTTTAAAAATGCTTCTTTTGAGCAAAATAGTGTAAATGTTGATAAGGATACAGTCTTAAAACTCATCCGGGGTGTTAGAGAGAGAGGAAAAGTCCAGGCCCTGATGGTATTGGAGGCCGTAATATTACAAATTGTGCAGAACAATTGGCAGATATTTTTTGTTTTATTTTTAGTATGTCACTGCACCTTCATAAGGTTCCTCGTCTTCGGAAGGAATCTATTATTGTACCTGTGCCTAAGAATAATGTACCACAATGTTTAAATGAGTATAGACCAGTAGCACTTACCTCTCTGATTATGAAAACATTTGAGAAGATTGTGAAGGATAAGCTTTTGACCATGGTACAGGCAAATTTAGATCCGTTTCAGTTTGCCTACAGGTCTATAGGGGTGTTGATGATGCGATAGGTACTCTATTAAACATGATTTTAGCACATCTTGAGAGTGCAAAGACATTTGTGCGATTAGTTTTTATCGATTTTTCATCTGCTTTAACTGTATCCAGCCTCATATCTTAGCAGAAAGGTTAATTAGGGTTTATAGCATTAATTCTGGGCTGATATGTTGGCTGATGGAATTTTGAACTGATAGATCTCAACGTGTGAAAGTAAACAGGGTTTTATCTGATATACTTTAGTTTTTTCTTCGACTGGGTCACTGCAAGGATGTGTTCTTTCACCTCTTTTATTTGTGCTTTATACTAATGAGTGTCAATCAAACGCTATTAGAGAGGCATCATATCATCAAGTTTGCGGGTGATGCAGTGATTGTTTCCATTTTAAATAGTGAGGATCTTGATCATGGTCCTGTACTGGCAGATTTTATTGATTGGTGTAATTTGTTCTTTCTGGACATGAATGTATTTAAAACTAAAGAGATGATTATAGATTTTAGGAAGAATCCTACAGTCATATCTCCTGTGGTTATTAATGATCATGTTGTTGAGGTTGTACGTCAATTTAAATACCTTGGTACTGTAATAGATGAAAAGTTGACCTTTGAGGCTCATGTGGATGCTGTGTGTAAGAAAGCCCACCAGCGTATGTTTTATCTGCGGAAGCTTTGTAGTTTTAATGTGGACAGTACTTTCATGAAGATGTTTTACTCTTGTATTGAATCTGTGATTACTTTCTCATTTGTGTGCTGGTATGGGTCATTTAATGTAAAAAACAGAAATAGATTGCAGGATATTGTTAAAGTGTGTGGTAAGATTGTTGGCACCACTTTAAATGATTTGAACAACTTGTATAAGGTCAGGACTTTGAAGAAGGCTGAGTTAATTATGAATGATCCCAGCCATCCCTTGCAGAATGTTTTCAAGTTGCTTCCTTCTACTCGCAGATATTATTTGCCTTTATGTAGGTAATTAAAAAAATATTTTATACCAGCTGCCATCGGTTTTTTAAATTACAAATAATTTTATGTATATTATTAATGGAAGTCATGTGTGTGTGTGTGTTGTGGTGTTGGTGTATTATTATTAAATTACTTAATGTTGTTTGTCATTTTATTTTATATCGCAGCGGCGTCCGAAAAAATTTCGCACGTTCAAAGTCTAGTGTGACCGCCACTTAAGATGTCGTCGTCGGTGTGGTGTTGGTTTGTTGATTGTATATGGTTTACTGCTGGCTGTGAAACAAATTGCCCTCTGGGGATAATAAAGTTGACCTTGACCCTTGAATTTAATTTTATTGTCATTTTGTTATATCACCAGTTGTGCATATCTACAAACAAGCACAGCATACTTGTAACATTTTTTAATCACATTTTAAATTGCAATTCATGTCAGAAAAATCACAATTCCATTTTTATTTTAACTCCAAAAAAAAAAGTTAACTGTGGAAGAAAGTTAGTTATACATGTTTTGAATGATATGAGACTTGGAATTTTTGGGTCGCTTAAAACAAACCCTGGTGCGATTGCTCTGTTGGTGTGGTTCATTTGAATAAGTGAAAACGCTAGCATGTTTTGACACATTTCATAAGCTCTTTACAAGTTCTCAGCTGGTAAAAGCACCATCAAATGTATGCACATACAATGAGTGCATTTAACCCCATGCACAAGATTGTTTGGGATGTTCAGCAAGTTATGTTGCAAAATATACATCATAAAAGCCCCTTGTTTTTGTTTTGTATTTTAAGGATCGGTCCTAAAAATGACAGTATGAATGCTAATTGAACCAGGACTAAATGTATAATTTTCTTTTTTGGTCCGTACCAAAAGAACGAAGAGAACCGAACCACAAGTGTGAACATGCCCTAAATGATGACAGAATTTAGATTTTTGTGTGAACTATTCGTTTAAGAGCAAAAATTCATGGAGGAGAGAGGTAGAACAGACTCTAAACATCCGTGAGAGAGTAATTTGAAGGGCAGTTGCAGAACTCCCCATCATTAAAGCATCCTTGTACAAAACACACTTCGCACTGCAACAGCTTAAATCACCCCCAACGTGTGCCAGGGGAAAATAGGCGTCCTGGCTTACACAGTCTCTCTCATTTGCTCGTTTCAAAGGGGATAAGTTGTTGCTTCAATGTGCAAATGTCTTTAGCCTGAAGGACCTGTTATGTTACTGTGGCTGTTTGTTCTTGTTTAGAGGAGAAGTTGTGGTTGGAACTGGCCAAGATGCCTGCATTTAATGTTCCTGATGTTTATGGCTCTCCCTAAGCTTTGTTCCGGGGCCAGTAGAAAAAGAAAAGCAAAGTGGAGAGTGGGTACCTCTATGATTTTGTAATTTGCACATATAAAGTGCGTTCTAGTCCTGTGTTGTGTCTTTGTGTAGGTTTGCATTTGGCTGCTCCATACAATGTTGTGCAGTCTCTGTGGCTGCTTGAATATATGCTGATCATGTCATAATTATATATTGTGATAAGGTTAGTTATGGATTCTTCAACACTAATTTCTATCATTTTGGTTTTATTTGTTATTTGCCTTATCTATTTATCTTTCTGTCTATTTATTTTTCTATCTATAATATCAAATACTGTTTAACATTTTTGGGATATACTGTATACTTGAAATATAATTTATATGTATAAATAATTTGTTCAGGAATATAAGTGCATTTGTGTGATAATATAATTTAAAAAAATCTAGTTAGAAAATGAAAAAAGTATTTTTACGAGTTAAATTATTTATATTTACATATTTATAATTATCTATTTTCCATTATAAATGTGTCGTGTGTGTGTGTGGGGGGGTGTATATATATATATATATATATATATAGACAACAAATTATATAACAAATATACGTATGCATATTCTTGAAATAATATGTATAACTTGAAATGTAAGTGCATTTGTGTGATATAAAAAAATAAATATCAAATTAGAAAACTGCTTAATTAAAGCATTTTTACAAGTTGTTTATAATTCAAATTCACTCTTGTACTAATTATTAAACATGTGTATTAATTAATGAATGTACTGATTATTTAGAAATTCACAATCACTCTCAGCCTTTAGAGTCTGATTCTGCCTCCTGGTGCACCCCCTCCCCTCTCTCCAGCAGATAACAACTAAAGCAATCATGGCCATTACATGTTGAATGCTTCCCAGTCTGGTAGCAGATGTTAGGGCTAAAGGAGAAACCATTTAAAGACTTTGATTGATGATTTTGGGTAATGAATCAAGTTTGTAACCAGTTCAGAAAACTGTCAGATGGGCCCCCGCTTCCACCGTAAAGCAGATGAAGAGGAGCACAAAGAGAAGGGGTGCTGGGACGAGCCGCTGACGACTGCCGTGCACAGCCGTCCCTCCAGAGGGCTTCTGGGAAAACAATTACTGGGCAAATTCAGAGGAACACATTAACAGCCGGAGCAACCAGGAAGAGTGTCCGCCTGTCAGTCTCTCAGGCTGCACAAGAAGCCTAGGGATGGTAGAAGCCCATTTACAGAACAAGCAACTATCATTTTCATCTGGCCTGGTTTGCTTACAGTGGTGGGATGACATTTGGAGCAGTTGGAGCTCTGATCTACACTGTTATTTCCATTATACACTGTGGATGAAGTTGATGCATCCGCTGTTTTTTGCTTCAAGGTTATGTGTCCTTGGCTAAAGATACTGTTCCTTTCATTTCAATACAAGTAGCTTCAGGTAGATCTGTCTATACTTACTAGTTCTGCCATTCCATTAAAATTGAACTGATCTGTCAAAGATGTTACATTCAAAACAGCAACAGTCAATCAAATCCATTCAGCACAGCAATATAAATCATGTACAATAAACTGCTAACAGCACAGAACAGGAACATTTAATTTCATCCAAAAGGGCCTTGGTGAGTTTGTGTTGTCATAACAAGCGCTTGTTGCCATTAAGGGCTGTATTTAATTTGGTCAATGTGCCATTCTTGAGGGCTCCTTGAGGTTTATTAGGCATGTTTTGCACATTAGTTTTGTTTGTCTTCCAGGCCTCTACGCCGGCTCCAGCACGACACACAATGGAGCCCCACTTGAGTTGCTCTCTTCTGGACTTGACCTGCCCCCCAGGCAGCCCCGCCTGGACCGCGACATTGGAAGCCCCCACCATCTCTCCCCGTTGTCTGGCCTCGAGAACACCCGGGAAGGGTGAGTACCTAACCCACCGAGCGCCACATTTAGTCCCAGTTGCTCTGACATACACGCAAGGCGGATGAGATCAATGTAGATGATGTCAGAATGGATGAAGGTTGTCATCACAGTAACAGATATCACTGTAGTCATAGTTACACACATTGGCTCAGTTCCATTGAGTGAGCTGTCACAGAAAGGCTGTTATATCTCTGAAAGATATCTCCTTTTGAGTTAAGTTGACACTACATGGATCCTTTGAAGAAAAGGCAATCCGACAGTGCATTGCAATATGCTCTGTGAACAATCTGAGATGTTATACTTTAGTCTAATTAAAAAGTACACAATGATTCACTCAGTAGACACTTGTTTCATCATGAATGAATCATTGCTTTTAAATGAGTCAATTGAGTAAATTTTACTCACTCATAAAGACAGTCACTTGTTTCTCTCTGGAATGATTCAGTGCCTGAATTGAGGGTAGCATACTACTCTTACTATTTTTGCCATATAAAGATGTAGTACAAATAATAAGTAGTACGCTAGTATGTTTTTTTTCTGAATTCAGACACTGTTCTTGATCAATTTCTGAATAAATCCGTATTTTGAATGAATCATTGAGTAAATGTTTAATTAAAATTTTGAAATAATTGGTTGAGGGAATGATTTATTGACTCACTCATAAAGACAGTCACTTGTTTCATTCCTGAATGAATCAGTGTTTTTGAATGAATCAGATGAGTTGATTCATTGACTCACTCGTTGACTCACTCATTTGTCGCCACCTACTGGTACTATGTAACCAGCAGAAACAGTCACTGAAAAATACACCTGAATAATAATAATGAGCTTTTTTTATTTTAAAACCTAATAACTACGAAAAGCACCTACCCATGACTTGATGACATCAAATTGCTTCGGAATAACTAGTCACATCCAGGATTTTGTTGCTATTGCATTGCTCCAGGTTTTTCTCATAACAGGAGATTTTCTTTGGTAATGTGTGCCATCTAATGTGTGTTTCCCTGTGTGTAAGAACCAATGCTGATTTAGGGGCCTGGATTTATTTACCATGCAAAGCACCACCAGCAAATTTTTCCCTTGCCCATACAGAACGTTTGTTTTCATTGTAACACGCTCCTAAAACACACACCCTACGATGCATTTGATGCTTGCGGCTGCGCTCTTCTCTTGCTCTGGCTTCAGTGTGTATTTATCCAGCAAATCTAGATTAAACCAATGTCACCCTAACACAACATAAACCAACTCTGTGCTTTTGGCTTCAGTTAAGAGTTGTCAGTGCTGTGTAATTAAAGCAGGACCGCGTTCCCAAAAAAGTGCACCTCTGTTCCTTTCTGTCCTCAAGCTGTGTTTAGTGTTCTGGAATGCTCAGAGGAGGAATACAATGAAGTCTAATATGTCCCTAACAGGACTGAGGCATGTTTCCCAATAAAAACCATGATTTCCCTCTGGACCAGCCAAGTCCAGAGCTGCAAATCCAATGTGTCATCAAGATGTGCAGTGTGTATAGTGACAAACAGAGATGCTGGAAATGAGAAAGAGAAAAGGAGAGAAAATAGATCTGTTCTTTTAAAGCATCAGATTTAAATGGGATTTTTCGGTTCTTTATCATAGTTAAATGAAAGCAAAAGTGCAGTGTTAAGTAAATTAACCAGTTTCGCCCACATCTGAGAATGGAAACTAATTCAAGAGCTTGTAAACAACATAACTATCGAAACAATAATGAGCTTTGCAACTCTTTATACTTCTCTTGTTCTTTTTCTCTTCCTGTTTACTCAACTGGTAGAGCATTGCACCAAGGTTGTGGGTCTGATTCCTAGGGAAAACAAAAATATGTTTTCCCTTAAAATGATACATTTTCTCAGTTGAAACGTTTGATATGTCATCTATGTTGTATTCTGAAATTTGAAACTTCATTGCATTCTGTTTTTATTCACAATTTGTACATTGTCCCAACTTTTTTGGAATCGGGTTTGTAGAATGCACTGTTAATGTGAGTAAATTTTTTATTTTTATTTTTTTTAGCCTGAAATTTGAATCAAAGTGACGTTTTCGTTCGCATAAGCCCATTGGAGATGTCAGTTTCTAGCAAAAATGCTCCAACATCCATGAAATGTGCCCAAGGCAGCAGTGAGTTGTCATGTCCTTAAAAATCTTTTTGGAAGGTGAGCTGTTTTTCCAGGTCACAGAAAGAATGCAAAAAACGCTCAAGAAAATTAGCAAACCATTTTAAAGCTCCACAAACAATTACTGCTACTTGGAGAGGAATGAGAGCTGAACGAAACCAGCTCAGGGAATACGCATGTAACGCTATATGCTATTGCACTGAAGGTCACAATGACATATTCAAGCGTACAGAGGACTCTGCTTTTCACTGATGCTGAAGGTTTAAGTCTGTGAAAATGTAAGATTATACACACCCTTCACACAAAGCATGAGATGAAGGTGGACGTGAACTTTTTTTTGGAAGTAATGAGTATATGTGGAGCTTGAAACATAATAGCATTTTATCCACCTAGTAAGTCAAGTGCCAGCTGTAATATTATAACTTTCTCATACAGTCGCTAAGAAAATGGCCATCTTGTTTTCGGAAGTCATTAGAGTTGGGGTTCCCGATCAAAAATATATGCGCACATATAGCACGCTTTATCCCATCCGTCTAATGCCGCATCTCTGCCAGGACCTACGAATAACCAGGTATGAAACGTCTAGTTGCATTTGAAGATGGAGCATTTTGATTTACATGTTTAAAGCCTTGAGTATACACTTGGCTGCCAAAGTCAACAGCAGCTGCCGCTCTTGTTTTCCCCCAAATGGTTTAGCAGGACGTTAAACATTTTGACAAAATTATATAACTTTCTTGACTCCACTGCTGCAGCCTCTGACCTCATTGCTAAATGTGTTTACCCTGGCTGAAATGGCCCATTTAGACTCCTTTTACTTCGCAAATACTAGTGTCATTTTCTGAAGCTAATATTAAAATATATGCCAGTGAAAATACATCTAGTGGTCTCCGTTGTATGGAGTTTGAGATGGAGGGATGCAGAAGTGTTTGGATTTTGCTCAGAGGAACGTGCTCACCAGCCTGAAGGGCCGAGGGGTTTAATGGGTGGCATTGGCACCTCAACGACTTCATTTACATGTTTTGTAGGTGACAGTTTTACAGTAAAATTAGGAATAGCTGATCCTGGTCTACCTTAATGGTAATGATAAACAGGTTTGTATTAATGAGAGGAAATCAATTTTTTTTACATGTTTTATTGGAATACGTTTATATTCACAACTGTTTCAAAATTTAAGGTTGGTAAGATTTCTTTCATGTTTTTGAAAGAAGTCTTTTGTGCTCGGCAAAGCTGCATTTATTTTTGACAAAAATACAGTAATAAAGTAAACTACAATAACCATTTCACATAAATTTCTATTTTAATATATTTTAAAATGTAATTTATTTTTGTCAAGCTGAATTGCTCAAGTCTTCAGTGTCACATGATCCTTCATAAATCATTCTAACGTTCTTCTTTGGTTCTCAAGAAACATTTTTTATTATTATCAGTGTTAAACTTTTTTTTTGCTGCTTAATATATTTGTGAAAACCATGATGCACTACCATTCAAATGTTTGAGGTAAGTCATTTTTTTTTTACTATTTTATTTATAAAGTGACACCAAAGACATTTATAATGTTACAAATTATTTCTGTTATTTCAAATAAATGTAAAATAAATTCTTTCTATTCATCAAAGAATCCTGAAAAAAAAGTAGGTTTTCAAAAAAATATAATAAGCAAATTAGCAGCATAAACATGTTTTCAACACTGATAATAAGAACAATTACAATAATTAATAATTGAGCACCAATAATAACTGGTAATTATTGAGCATCAGATCAGCATATTAGAATGATTTCTGAAGGATCATGTGACATTGAAGACTGGAGTAATGATGCTGAAAATTCAGCTTTGTCATGACAGGAATAAATTACATTTTAAAATATATAAAAATATATAACAGTTAATTATAATATCACACATTACCACAGTTTTCACTGTATTTTTATTAAATAAATGCAGCCTTGGTAAGCATAAGAGACTTCTTTCAAAAACATAAAAAATGTCTTAGTTATTCTAAACTTTGACCAACTTTGCATGTATATTTAGTCTCATTAGTCTCATAAAACTCTTGATTAGTGTCATAAAATATAGTCATAAATAATCAAATTCCTTGAACTTGAGTCCATTTCAGCAGGTTTCAGTATCACCCCCTGATCTAAACAGTAGCTGCACTGATACATTGTATCTTAAGCTAATTTCCCCGCTTGACTGCACTTTCGCGTTTGAGTGTTTAGAAGCAAGCAATAGGCTCGGATCAGTAAGGGCCTGATCTCTCACGAGTGGCTTTAGTTTGCTAACCAGAACCAGAAAGGTTCCCACCGACCCGTGCCAAGTCAGCGGCCACTTCGTTCTTCAATCAGAAGAGCTTACCGTGAGACACTGGGGATATCCACGCTCTCTCATACACGCCGTCTCCCAGTGGAGCACAACCTGACAGGTGAAACAAGACAAACTGGGAACAGAGCACTCATCTTCATGAATCTTCATTCAAAAAGGGGGGGGGATCCATCTTGATCTACTTTGTCTCCAGCCAACTCCTGGGGGATTTGTGTCTGTTTGAGCATAAGGATTGCCTCACTTCTGAAAGCAGCACCTCTGTTGCACGATTTGTAAGGTCTTTGACCCCTCCAACAGGGATTAAACTGGAACGTGACACTAAGGGGTTTAAAAATGACAGAGCTTTTCATGAACCTCACAGAGTGCATTTAATAACAGTATTATTCCATCATCCAAAATGTAACTTTTCAATGTGTGTCAGGAGTGTAAACCTAACTTCAAACCCCCCAGTGCTCGTTTATTCACATTAATGTGATTTTTTTTTTTTGGTGGTCAAAGTTGCTACAGTATGTCCCATCTAGACCATAGTTCTTTGAACCTTTTGGTGGTTACTTTCTGAGCCAGGCGTAGAGTAACTATGTTCATTAACGTGGAGCACATCCAGTGAATCATATTCAGAAGAGTCATGTTCACTGAATCATTATCTGATGTGCTGAGTAAGGACTTAATCATGTCAACTGAGCGATGCTCTGGGATATTCATTCAGGTTCCCATGGAGTCACATTCAGCACTTTGGCTTTATTACTCAATCTGCTACTTTTAAGAAATACCATTTGTAAACACTTTGTTCACAACCAAACTATTAAGAGTTAGGTCATTATACTTTTAAGTTCCTGTGAAGTCGACTCATTGCCTTTTTTAGATAGTGGACCAAAGTTTCCTATCCCATCACTCTTGACTCAAAACAACCAATTCAGAAGGCCCAAAAATCTGTGATAAATACAATTTTGCATGACACAATTCCCCATTTTGTTGGTTCTGAATGGAGGATATGGTTACAATTTGTTGAATTACTGCTGCTGCGATCAATAGAAAATGCAAATAAACCTACTTTAAATTAAAATGTACTTATTTAAAATTTGTGGAATGTTATTTTAAATCTCAATTGCAAAACTGGTATGTTTGTGCGGAAAATAATATTTAAACTAAACCAATGCATAAAAAGTGGTTGCTATTAGGGCTGTTGTTTTAATTTAATTGATTAGTTATGGAAAAATAATGCGATTTAAAATATTTTAACGCGATTGATGCACTGGCCCTGCCCCAGACCTGCATATCATTACATTTAATAGCCTACAGTTGACTGTTGACAAACATGATGCAGGGCAACAATTGTGATTTAGCCTATAAAATGCAGATATATGCCCTTAAAATGTAATATATATATATATATATATATATATATATATATATAAATGCCCCTGTATGCGTTTTTGTCTCATTTATATAATATGATAAGCGATATCGCACGAGTGCAAATGTGATTTTAACAGTTCAGTAAATAAGAAGTTAATATTGTGTTATATTTTAGATAGGCTACAATATTGTCTGTTTTTGATAACGAAAATATTACAGCAGCATATAAAGTCACAGCAGAACTGTTGTGCATCTCCGAGTAACACACAGCAGTGGTTAGTTTCTGAATGAATCCGCGTTTTAAATGAATCAGGTGATCCCCGATGCATTGATAAAGAGACCCATTTACTTAATTCCTGAATGAATCCGCAGTTTGAATGAATGAATGACTCAATGACTTACTCATAAAGACATTTACCGCCACTTACTGGCAGTTGTAGTTTCTTATTTAGAGTAGCATTTCATAAAACATTTAATAAATGAATAAATAAAGTGATAGTTCACCCAAAAAGAGAAGTTCTGTGATAATTTATTCCCTCATGTCGTTTCAAACCTGTATAACTTACTTTCTTTTATGGAACATAAAAGAAAATAATGAAGAATGTTGGTAACTAGAAGAAAAAGAAGACTGTTGGTAACCAAGCTGATCTGGTTATGACTTTATATTAACAAAAATAATGAGATTTTCTCAAATGATCTTTGTTTATGTTTCATAGTTTGTTAGGTAATTGTAGCCTAAACGTTTATGGGTAATAGATTTTTTGTTGTATATTTCTTTCTAAAGCTACTTTTTGTAATATCTACTTGATATTTTCTCATTAAAAAATTATTAATATATAATATTATACATACAGCATTTATTTGAAACAGAAATGCAAAAGTCTTCCAGCATCAATTGTACTTTTCTTTCCTTATTTAGATCCTGGGTGGCACTGTGAGTTACTTGAGCAAGACAAATGCTTTTTTTTATCACTTTTAAATATTAGATGAACGTGAACTTTTGGACGATCAGTTGGTCAGCAGGCATATACTGGTAAGCTCTTATGACGTGAAAGATATGCTGTATAGTCACAAAAAGAGCCTGTGAATGTGAAAGCAGATGATCAGTGAAGGTAAATACCGAAGGGAGAGATTAATCTTGTATATGAAAGATTCCCCTCATTCCTGGAGCCTTAGCAAGCTGCAGCTGGCAGTGATTATAGCATGATTCACTTTAGCTGCACATAGAGGCTGCTTGTAAAAATATAAACAGTATAACTGTTTCCTGAGCTTGTGCTGACAGCAGCTCCCAGGGGAAACGCTGCCGCAGTGCTCTCTGCAGAAACACATGGCCACACGTCATATCACAGCCAGCGACTAGATCCGAACAGCTTTCCTGCATACGAACACAAGCTAGCCCGCTAACTCTAATTCCTTAATGTATATATGCTGCATGCCTTGTGAAATATATTGTGGACATGGCTGTCTGAGAAAAGTCCCATGACTCATGGGGTTACATCCAAGAACAGTTTTAAAAATTGGATATTTTTTATGCAGTTGTGATGAAACTGAGTCCTTGGAATGTGAATTTGGCTAACAGTGAAAAACTACATAATGGTCTAACAGATGTAACAGCCCTTATCAGTCCTTATCAGATTCTGGGCAAATGAACGATGGGAAATATCACTCCCACACGAGGCCTGAAACATAAATAAAAAAGAATTATCAGCTCATTGGAGTCCAAATTTTATGGACTCCATGAGTCGATGATAGTGCAAAAGGCAATTTAAATGCCATTTAAAGGTCAAAGTAATGAACAAACATTTGTTGCTTGCTGGTGGGTTGCACATGATATGACATTCTCATTCTAGAGCGTTTGATTGGACAAAAATTGGTGTAGTGCAGGATGTCATCATCAATGTTTTTGGTTATTTTTTCTAGACAAGAAAGACTAAATATTAATATGTACAATACCGTTCAAAAGTTTGGGATCGGTAAGATTTTTTATGTTTTTAAAAGAAGTTTCTTATGTTCACAAAGGCTGCATTTATTTGATCAAAAATATAGTATAAAAACAGTAATATTGTGAAATATTATTACAGTTTAAAATACTGTTTTCTATTTGAATATATTTTAAAATGCAGTTTATTCCTGTGATGGTAAAGTTGAATTTTCAGCAGCCATTACTTCAGTCTTCAGTGTCACATAATCCTTCAGAAATCATTCTAATATGCTGATTTGCTGCTCAAGAAACATTTCTTATTATTACCAATGTTGACAACAGTTGTGTTGCTTAATATTTTTTTGTGGAAACTATGATACGTTACATTCAGATTTCTTTGATGAATTGAAAATTCTAAAGAACAGCATTTATATATCATGTCTTTACTGTCACTTTTGCTAAATTTACTGTGCAATTACAGAAAAAATATTAATTTGTTAAAAAAATCTTGCTGACTGCAAACTTTTGAACCACAGTGTTTATCTTCTAAAAGTGAATGTTATCAGTATTTGTGAGTAGACTAGCATATACAGTGAATGGGTTTTAGCTTTAAGGGCCATGGAAAAAGCCACAAAACTCTAATATTTATTCTGTGAGGACTTTAATATTTAGGTAAGAAAAGTGAACATATTTATAAATACTGATCTCATATGTGACCCAGGACCACAAAACCAGTCTTAAATCGCTTTGGTATATTTTTAGCAATAGCCCAAAAAAATTATATGGGTCAAAATTATTTTTCTTTTATGCCAAAAATCATTAGGATATTAAGTAAAGATCATGTTCCATGAAGATATTTTGTAAATTTCCTACCATAAATATATCAAAACTTAATTTTTGATTAGTAATATGCATTGCTAAGAACTTAATTTGAACAACTTTAAAGGCGATTTTCTCAATATTTAGATTTTTTTGCACCCTCAGATTCCAAATTTTCATCTCAATTTAAAAAAAATTACCCTTATGACTGGTTTTGTGTTCCAGGGTCACATATATCATTAGGGAGAACAAACAGGCAGTAAAGTGCATTAATTTAATTTCCTCTGACCCTGCATATCTTACATTATAGCTGTATATGTCCTCACAATATCTCTCCATAACTACATCATGATGAGCATCTGTTTGTCATACTTCTGTTTAAACAGGCGATTCTTTGAGTTTGTTTTTGTTCTCTGTTCATTTCTGAAATTCAGAATATGATTCTTTGATGTGTGCACTAAAGGCAGAGAGCCTTGACTTAGGGGGCAGGAACGGCTTCACAGGGCCGTTGGGCTGGCACTCCACGTTTCGCTGGAACTTGGTTTTGCATATTTGAAGACTTGCTTGTGACAGCTGCATCTAATGGCACTAACAAAGCCTTTATTTGTTCCATTGTGTGCAAGCATGAGAAAGCTATCATAACTTCCCCAAAGCCATCACAGTGTACAGTAAGTCAGGGACATGTTATGTATAAGTGGCATCTGGAGTAAAGAACAGGCTTGTACTCAATCAAAACCAGGCTCATGACTTTCCATTATAACAAGAATTGGAAAAGGATAAAGCATGTTAGAATAAATAATAATAATAAAAAAAAATAATGTTTCACTTTAGGCTATGTGACTCTTTTTCTGAGGTAATCCTCTCAGATATTTTTCAGGATTAAAGGTAGGATGGGGTGAGGTTATAAAGTTGCTATAAATTAATATTCACAGGACTATAAATGATATACTCTATATGAAATGTTATAGGTTTTTTTTTTGGTCTGTTTATCTTCAACCATTAATCTTATTAGTTAATGCTCACTTTCTCTCTTCCAGGTTGTCTGGAGCTTTGCTGTCTACAGGGATCAATCTGCTGAAGGCCGCTACATCTCCTCCACCAACACTAGAGAAGCAACAGAACTCCTCTTCCAGCCAGCAACACCTCCACACTCACCATAAACCCTACACCACCTTCCACAACCTGCCTTCAAGTGAGGGTACGAGAACTTCTGTGTTTGTTTGCTCTGATTTTATTGGGTGGTAGTCTTCACACACATTAAAAGTTCAGCACTTCCTTTAGGATGATTTAAAACTGCACTGTATATATATACAGTATATATATATATATATATATATATATATATATATATACAATGTTGGGAAGGTTACTTTAGAAATGTAATCGGTTACAGATTACAAGTTACCATATTTAAAGTGTAATAGTAGTGTAACTTTTTCAGTTACTTTATTAATGTAACTGATTACTTTTGATTACTTTTATAAATTTCTAATGAATGTTTATTTGCAACTGTTAATCATTTTCAAACATTTACACCATGCAGGGTTAACCTTACAGTAGTGCTCAAACTTTCAAAATCCTTCATCACTTGAATTAAGATGATCAAATTTGAACACATCCACCACAAAATCAGACTTTAGTACCACCTTTTACTTTGAGAGTGATCTGAAGTTCAATGCAGATTTAATATCATAAGAAATAGTTTACTGACACTGTTTTTGAAAACAAATCTTTGCATAACTACAGGAAACATTGCATCTAACAAGGGTTTGAAAAAAAATAGTCAATTAAAAAATAAAAGCATATACATCAACTCATATACGGTTATCTAAAAAGCATGTGTCCTATTGTGTACTAAACTCCTGAAACATTGATGTCTCTTTGTATATGATATGATGATAGTTTTCTCAAAATAAGTAAAATGCTCATGAAGTGACTCAGAGCAGTTCTAGAGATTATGTTTATGTGTTCATGTACTCATATATTGAGGCGGCAGAGGCTGAAAACATCGCAAGCTTCAGTAGGCCTATGTGTAGTAAATGAAACCGCATGTCTGTGCCATTAATTTCCACGAGGGGCAGACTGGGAAAAAAAATTCAGGCTGGGAAATCTCACACTCAACAACAAATTCTGAAACATGGACAATCCTATTTTTTGTATGGACCTCACATAAAAAAGGTTTAAAGGGGTCATATGATGTTGCTAAAAAGAACATTATTTGGTGTATTTGGTGTAATGAAATGTGTTTAATGCGGTTTTAGGTTTAAAAAACATTATTTTCCACATACTGTACATTATTGTTTCTCCTCTATACCCCACCTTT
This sequence comes from Sinocyclocheilus grahami, assembly GCF_001515645.1. Lineage (NCBI taxonomy): Eukaryota > Metazoa > Chordata > Actinopteri > Cypriniformes > Cyprinidae > Sinocyclocheilus > Sinocyclocheilus grahami. The sequence goes on from NW_015505195.1 coordinate 2,592,294, forward strand.
TTGTCGATTTTTACAAAGCTCATCGGTCTGAAAAGCGAGGTGTGCTCTGATTGGCCAGCTATCGAGGCATTTGTTGCATCCAGTGGGGACATAATTACGGATTATAATGACTTATATTGTCTTTTTACACATTGCGTTGCATCACGCCGCGTAAACATAAAACCATGTCTACATTTGTGATCGGAGAAATGACAAACAACAAGCACTACTCTACACTGCTCAAAACTTGCATTTTAATCATCAGTGGCAAATCCTTTAAATATGAAAACGTACTTACAGACTGTGAGTCAGAACAGCCGGCATTGTAGTCTACTCTTCCAGGATCAGAAAACAGTCCTCCATAAAATGTGCTTCATTTATTTATATGAATATTTGGGTTGAACTGTTCTGGAACAGTGTTGTAAATACAACTTAACCACTGATTTCTAGTCGTGTCCTCTTTTGGAAGGCCAAACAAAGTATTTTCGCTTTTGCAACGAAACACACAGCGTCTTCACAACATGGCGGCGGTGGTGGCAGCAACAATAAAGTTACTCCTCCTTTCTTTGCGTGAACATTTGGGTGGTGTTATGCAAATCTTCCCACACAGTGACGTAGACATGTGGGGGCGTGTTAGAACGAGCCGTTTTAGGAGGGCGTGGACCAGTCTTAACTTTTATAAAGAATATCTCTTTGGGTTTGAGTCTTTAGTCTTTGCAACTTTTGGATCTTATCTATTCACAAACAGCTTGTAACACTCCAAAGTGAAAGGAAAACTTGAAATCGCATCATATGACCCCTTTAAACCTTTCTCAGCACCCTGTCGAGAGTATCATCAAAATAAACTATGAGCCACAGACACAGTCATGTTTAGAATATCAAGCGTGAACATTATTTTCCACATACTGTACATTATTGTTTCTCCTCTATACCCCACCTTTTTGTCGATTTTTACAAAGCTCATCGGTCTGAAAAGCGAGGTGTGCTCTGATTGGCCAGCTATCGAGGCATTTGTTGCATCCAGTGGGGACATAATTACGGATTATAATGACTTATATTGTCTTTTTACACATTGCGTTGCATCACGCCGCGTAAACATAAAACCATGTCTACATTTGTGATCGGAGAAATGACAAACAACAAGCACTACTCTACACTGCTCAAAACTTGCATTTTAATCATCAGTGGCAAATCCTTTAAATATGAAAACGTACTTACAGACTGTGAGTCAGAACAGCCGGCATTGTAGTCTACTCTTCCAGGATCAGAAAACAGTCCTCCATAAAATGTGCTTCATTTATTTATATGAATATTTGGGTTGAACTGTTCTGGAACAGTGTTGTAAATACAACTTAACCACTGATTTCTAGTCGTGTCCTCTTTTGGAAGGCCAAACAAAGTATTTTCGCTTTTGCAACGAAACACACAGCGTCTTCACAACATGGCGGCGGTGGTGGCAGCAACAATAAAGTTACTCCTCCTTTCTTTGCGTGAACATTTGGGTGGTGTTATGCAAATCTTCCCACACAGTGACGTAGACATGTGGGGGCGTGTTAGAACGAGCCGTTTTAGGAGGGCGTGGACCAGTCTTAACTTTTATAAAGAATATCTCTTTGGGTTTGAGTCTTTAGTCTTTGCAACTTTTGGATCTTATCTATTCACAAACAGCTTGTAACACTCCAAAGTGAAAGGAAAACTTGAAATCGCATCATATGACCCCTTTAAATCCTTAGGTTGGGGACATGCAAAATAATTAAAAGTTCTCTCCTGAACTGCACCTTCACTTCCATTTTTCTTTTCAGTCTCTTTATTTTGCCCCGATGTCCATCTCTCACATGACGTTAATACTCAAGATTTAACAAAACTATACTTTCTAAATTGCCTACATGTCAAAATCACTACAGTATCTTTATAGAAAAATCCTAATGCTGAACATGAGTCATGTTTTTCCCTTACAAAAATTAAGCATGCTTTTATTATAGTAAAAGTACAGTAACCATGTTTTTTTTGGCAAATGGATTACCATTTGTATTTATTTTTACTACAAATTCCATGGTTAAACTATGGTTAGTGTAGCAAAAACCATGGTTTAACAATAGTAACCATTGTCTTTGGATTCATAGTAAAAATCATCGTTAATTTTCCTTCACAATTTGAGTTGAATTATTGAAATAAATTAACTTTTCCACGGCATTCTAATTTATTGAGATGCACCTGTATATATAGCTTTAAATATGATTTTTATCCTATCAAAATTTTGATGCATTGAAATTTCATAATTCTTGTTATCAATTTCAATATTAAAAAATAAATAAATAAAAATTAAAAATACTAGCCTAAGTAAAAACAAGCTTATACTTAAGACAAGTAAACAGCCACAAAATACAAAAAAATACCTACTTGAAACACTTAAAGCACTGCATAAGAAATGTTATTGTATTAAATAAATGTATGAATAGTCTTCACTGTATAAATTCAATATACATTCATTCTTATTTATTTTACAAAAGCGATTCAGTCAAGGACAGTGAGTTATTTTCTTTCTAATGTTTGATTAACATTATTGACATAAATTTTAACAGCAGCTATATTAGGCTGCTTTAGAGGAATAGCTAAGCTCCCCCAAAAATAAAAGATCTGTTGTTGTTTTAAACCTGTATGAGTTTCCTTCTGCTGTTGAATGTAAAAGTATATATTTGGAACAATACTGGTAACCCAACAGTTGCTGGGCCCCCATGACTTCCATAGTATGAAAAGCAAAATACACTACTGGAGTCAATGGGGACCAGAAACTTTCTAGTTACAAACATTCTTCAAAATATCTTTCTTTTATGTTGAGGTGAACAAAGAAATTCATACAGGTTTAGAACAACTTGAGGCTGAGTAAATGGTGACAGTATTTTAATTTTTGGGTGAACTATCCCTTTAAAATCTCATCATATTAGGATCTCATATAGCCAACTACTGCACATGTTTTATATTTAACTATTAACGTTCATTTAAGACAAATGACTGTGTTGACGAGGAGACATTTTGACACATAACTGTGCAATTGAACATTTAAGCACATGCCGCGAAAAATAACTGAAGTTAGACTGGCGCTGTAGAGCAGGTGCGTGCCACGCGAATCAGGCCGCGTGACCGTCTTAATGCGCACATTTGCCAAAATGAATTCTGCCCCACTGCTTAAAGGTGCAATAGGTGATTGTCTTCAGAAAATTTTTTTGTTATGCTGGTTGAAAGTCTCTTCACATCCCGATAGCAATTATTAAGTTAAGTGGTCTAAATGTATTTGTCTGTATTTATATATTCTGTGGAAGGCATAGGATCAAGAAATGTTCGTCCAATCAAAACGCTCGGTCCAAGCGTTTTAATAAGCTTTCCTACCTGCCTGTCAACGTATGTATAAGCATACCTCTGCGCACCCGGTTCGCGATGACAGGATACGTCATCAGCGCGTTCACGCACACTGTGCAGACAGAGCGAGGATGGCAGGCAAACATCAACAACCCGATCTTTCTTCCTGGTATTGTAGTATTTTTAAAGATTTCTCACCGGTGAATGACACATGATGTAGCCCAGCGGTTAATCTAGTCCTCGCGCCAGCTCGTTAGAAGTGAGCTACGTGCATGAACTGTGTTCCGATCGATATGATCCCTACACAGTGTTCATTGCTCCCTACTCTCTGAGCAGGGGAAATCCGTTGACGTTTACTTCACTTCAGAACATGGACTGGAATTGGGAACCTGATGTAGCCTATTGTAGTAATGTTGTCTCTTGTATTCTGGTCTGTGAGTGTAAATGCGTTCAGGGGGCGTGGCTTTGGACGGCGATTGCAGGGAGGGTGGGACGTTCGCTTTCAGTGCTATCAGGCTAAAGTTAGCATTTTCCAAGATCTCCTATTGTACCTTTAATATCCCTGAACAGTTAAATTAGTTTTTAAACCACAATGCTTAAAATGCATTTAAATGAAAAGCTTAACCTACATCATGCCACGCAAAATTATTGATATATTTCTACCGGTTTATCTCTCAACCCATAGGCGAATATAATTTGTTCAAACACAAAAAGCAATATACATCCATCAAGTTGTTAACTTGTTAATCAAACCAGCCTAAAATCTGTTGAGTCAATGACGCTGTGATTTTATCTGCTCCATGTGCCCGGTCCACTTGCTGTTTCACAACTTCCACTCCATCATCAACTTTAGTAAAATAACCTGATAGCTGGGAATTTTACTGACTCACTAACTCATGTTTTCCCCTCTCTCCTCATTTTTTTTTTTAGAATAGCCTCTCTCTCACTTTCTTTTTTTAGAATAGATAAATTTTTTTATCGAAGATTGTTCTTTGCATGGCCATTTCCAGATTATGCCAGGCCCAGAACGAAGTGAAGAGAGGTGAAAGCGGACATTGCAGCGATCACCTGATTGATACTTGGTGCACGGTCGTTCAAAAGTAAAAATATAGAATAAATGCATTTGATTAGTAAACCAAATTCAAACGTGACATTTTAATCTATAAAGGTAATGAATGGAATATATGGAAAAGCTCCACTAAATAATAGCGCTAATAAGTGAGGGGTGGGGCTTTGGCAATCGGCTTTACCTATGACCAGTCAATCTACTCCACAGCCAATCACGGGCCCCCTCCTTGTCTGGGCCCCGGGGCTTCACCCCCGCCTAGCCCAATGGTTAATGCGGCCCTGACTTCCACAGTCCACTCCATTCTCTCTCTCGCATTGATTACTCTGATCCAAACCGTTTGGCGGAGGCGTGGAGAGCGTGCGAGCCGAAGCATTGCCAGTCACGACTAACCGATTCATGATTTATTAGAAATTTAATTATCGAATGGCGAATTGGAATGGAAATCATCGCTTTAGTACATTCGGCAGGCAACTATACAATAGTAATATTAAAATAGCGGGCCAAATCGGCTGGCAGGCCACCGGAATGTCCTGGTTCTCCCGATGGCCAGTCCACGCCTGATTTCCACAGACACGCAGAATGTGCAGGATTCATATAGGCCTATTGTCTTTTTGCGGCTTAATATTCACAGACACTAGTTTTGATTCAAGTGACCTACTTTTGATTTATTCGTCCAAAATGTGGCATATTCCGTACGCCTTAAGCCCCGTTCACACTAGCAGCGACTTTTGTCGCTGCAAGTCGCCAGGGGCTGGCGATGAGGTTGCTAGTGGGCGTTCTCAATACTGGTTGCCTTGACAGCGAATCAGGTTTCTTGCCGCTAAGTACAAACATTTTGGAGGCAAAAGACTAAATATTATCTAAATATAAATTAAATCCGTACATACAAATAAAAATGAATGAGAAACAGAGCCTACTTTCTTCCATTGTGTATGTTTATCTACGGCGCGAGAGGAGAACGATCACATGAGCTCTACCGTCTTCTTTCCTATTGGCTGTCGCTCCCAAAAGTTGCTCTTCATTTGCATAAAGTTTAAGGATTCTGAACTTTGTCGCGTCGCTGGACACACCCCATTCGCTCGTGCTGCTGGAAATCGCCAGCTCTCCATTGAAATGAATGGGATTGTGTCGCTTTGCTGTTGCGTGTTGCTTGTAGTGTGAACGGGGCTTTAGGCTATAGGAATTCCGTTTTTATGACTGGATTCTACTAACCAGTCTGTGTTTTCCGCATCGCGGAAATTATAGGGCCGTATGTCTCGGCGTAATCAGTGCAATTTGGGAAAGAAATCAATTAAATCTGTATGTGGATGTGCTCACTAACTCATGTTTTCCCCTCTCTCCTCATTTTTTTTTTTAGAATAGCCTCTCTCTCACTTTCTTTTTTTAGAATAGATACATTTTTTTATCGAAGATTGTTCTTTGCATGGCCATTTCCAGATTATGCCAGGCCCAGAACGAAGTGAAGAGAGGTGAAAGCGGACATTGCAGCGATCACCTGATTGATACTTGGTGCACGGTCGTTCAAAAGTAAAAATATAGAATAAATGCATTTGATTAGTAAACCAAATTCAAACGTGACATTTTAATCTATAAAGGTAATGAATGGAATATATGGAAAAGCTCCACTAAATAATAGCGCTAATAAGTGAGGGGTGGGGCTTTGGCAATCGGCTTTACCTATGACCAGTCAATCTACTCCACAGCCAATCACGGGCCCCCTCCTTGTCTGGGCCCCGGGGCTTCACCCCCGCCTAGCCCAATGGTTAATGCGGCCCTGACTTCCACAGTCCACTCCATTCTCTCTCTCGCATTGATTACTCTGATCCAAACTGTTTGGCGGAGGCGTGGAGAGCGTGCGAGCCGAAGCATTGCCAGTCACGACTAACCGATTCATGATTTATTAGAAATTTAATTATCGAATGGCGAATTGGAATGGAAATCATCGCTTTAGTACATTCGGCAGGCAACTATACAATAGTAATATTAAAATAGCGGGCCAAATCGGCTGGCAGGCCACCGGAATGTCCTGGTTCTCCCGATGGCCAGTCCACGCCTGATTTCCACAGACACGCAGAATGTGCAGGATTCATATAGGCCTATTGTCTTTTTGCGGCTTAATATTCACAGACACTAGTTTTGATTCAAGTGACCTACTTTTGATTTATTCGTCCAAAATGTGGCATATTCCGTACGCCTTAAGCCCCGTTCACACTAGCAGCGACTTTTGTCGCTGCAAGTCGCCAGGGGCTGGCGATGAGGTTGCTAGTGGGCGTTCTCAATACTGGTTGCCTTGACAGCGAATCAGGTTTCTTGCCGCTAAGTACAAACATTTTGGAGGCAAAAGACTAAATATTATCTAAATATAAATTAAATCCGTACATACAAATAAAAATGAATGAGAAACAGAGCCTACTTTCTTCCATTGTGTATGTTTATCTACGGCGCGAGAGGAGAACGATCACATGAGCTCTACCGTCTTCTTTCCTATTGGCTGTCGCTCCCAAAAGTTGCTCTTCATTTGCATAAAGTTTAAGGATTCTGAACTTTGTCGCGTCGCTGGACACACCCCATTCGCTCGTGCTGCTGGAAATCGCCAGCTCTCCATTGAAATGAATGGGATTGTGTCGCTTTGCTGTTGCGTGTTGCTTGTAGTGTGAACGGGGCTTTAGGCTATAGGAATTCCGTTTTTATGACTGGATTCTACTAACCAGTCTGTGTTTTCCGCATCGCGGAAATTATAGGGCCGTATGTCTCGGCGTAATCAGTGCAATTTGGGAAAGAAATCAATTAAATCTGTATGTGGATGTGTGTAAATATTCAAATGTAATCCCCTTTGTAATCATTAACATTTTTATAAGTAACTGTAACTTAATTACACATTTTTTCTTAGTAACTGTAACTGATTACGGTTACATTTATTTTGTAATTAAATTATGTAAAGCCGTTACATGTTACTAGTTACTCCCAATTACATAAATACAACATTTATGTAGGGACAATAAACAACATTTCTCAAGAGCAATTTTTGAAGGGGACACAAATAATCCAGCTAAAATTGTACTTGTAAGGATATGTATACACAGAGGAAAGCCTTACTATTACTGCAGCAGGGAGGCCGTGATAAATCAGCTGTTGTGGTCGCACAGCGACAGAGGTCGTGTCCGTTGTAGACATTACTATCCGTCACAGTGTTGCCAAGTCCGCGGTTTTCCCGTGGAGTTGGGCTACTTTATCACTGTTGCCGCGGGTTGTTTTTCATGTTTGTCAGGATTGAAGCATCCCCAATAACGTTTATTTTAGCCCCCAGAACGCAGTTTTTACTGGGGGACCCCCTCGAAACGTGGTTAGTTTGGGCTAGTTTTGGGTAGCAATCGGCGGGTTTTGTTATGAAAACCTGGCAACCCTTTCAGTTATTATTGCTAATATAGCAACTCATCGAAAAATACATTGGCATCATCTGTATTAAAGAGAAAATAATCACTTCATCTGATGTTTAAGTGAATAAAATAGCCTTGACAGCCATGACTTTGTTCTCTCTCACCGGACTCGTGTGTGTGTGTGTGTGTGTGTAGGTGATGTAAAAGAGGAAAGCAGGCATTTGGACCAAAGCACTGTGAGGCAAGGGAGGGGGAAAGTCAAAATGTTTCTAAACTTAAAACACATTTTTGCCCCATTTGTGTTGTTTTACTGCTTACACAATTATTTAAAGTACACAACATTGTTATGTACAACACACTTTTGTCAGGATTGAAGCATCCCCAATAACGTTTATTTTAGCCCCCAGAACGCAGTTTTTACTGGGGGACCCCCTCGAAACGTGGTTAGTTTGGGCTAGTTTTGGGTAGCAATCGGCGGGTTTTGTTATGAAAACCTGGCAACCCTTTCAGTTATTATTGCTAATATAGCAACTCATCGAAAAATACATTGGCATCATCTGTATTAAAGAGAAAATAATCACTTCATCTGATGTTTAAGTGAATAAAATAGCCTTGACAGCCATGACTTTGTTCTCTCTCACCGGACTCGTGTGTGTGTGTGTGTGTAGGTGATGTAAAAGAGGAAAGCAGGCATTTGGACCAAAGCACTGTGAGGCAAGGGAGGGGGAAAGTCAAAATGTTTCTAAACTTAAAACACATTTTTGCCCCATTTGTGTTGTTTTACTGCTTACACAATTATTTAAAGTACACAACATTGTTATGTACAACACACTGTGTGGTTTTTAATCATATTTTTAGGGGGGACAACTGCTATATATATATATATATATATATAGCAGTTGTCATGATATGTCAAAGCATATAATGCAGTTCAATACATTGATGATTAAGAGATGAACCAATGAATGTTCCTCAAAAGCCTGATGTATCATATTTGATACTCACATTTTAACTTGGAAAAAAAATTATGTATGGATAATCAAGTAAACCTAAGTTGCATCAGTCCAGTAAGAGTTCATCTTGAAATGTTACTAACAATATAATTCTATTCTTATGTTTACTTTATTCAAATGTACAAGTAGATGTAGAACGTTTTTTTTTACAACAGCTTTTTCTGCAAACTTTTGATATTTTAGAGACCTTAGAAATTTCCATATCACATATGACACATATGTTTAAAGGGGTCATATGATGTTGCTAAAAAGAACATTATTTTGTGTATTTGGTGTAATGAAATGTGTTTATGCGGTTTAAGGTTAAAAACATTATTTTCCACATACTGTACATTACTGTTTCTCCTCTATGCCCCGCCTTTCTGAAACGCGTCGATTTTTCCAAAAGCTCATCGGTCTGAAAAGCAAGGTGTGCTGTGATTGGCCAGCTATCCAGTGCGTTATGATTGGCCGAATACCTCAAGTGTGTGACGGAAATGTTATGTCCCTTACCATATTGTGATGATGCCGTTAGGCCGGAGCGATGATTCAAAAACATGAAAACCCATTATAAACGAGGCATTTGTTGCATCCAGTGGGGACATAATTATGGATTATAATGACTTATACTGTCTTTTTACGCGTTGTGTTGCA
>NW_015505195.1:2602377-2618123 GCF_001515645.1 Sinocyclocheilus grahami
GGGCTTGCGGCAACCACATGTGACGACCCCGGGCTGGACTCCTCCACGGTGAAAGCCGATCCGGTGATCCACAGCGCAAAGTTGTTGTATTTCCTCAGCAACCAGCACGGATCAGCTCCAGGCATGACGAAGCAGATATCGTCCTGATCGTCCACGACGTGGCAGCGGCGGCAACAACAATACTACAGCGAGAATAAAAGTTATGCCTTCTTTCTTTGCGTGAACATTTGGGCGGCGTTATGCAAATCTTCCCACATAGTGATGTAGGTATGTGGGGGCGTGTTAGAACGAGCTGTTTTAGGCAGGCGTGGCTGACTCTTAACTTTTATAAAGAATATCTCTTTGGATTTGAGACTTTAGTCTTTGCAATTTTACAGATCTTCTTTATGCACCAAGAGCTTGTAACACTCCAAAGAGAAAGGAAAAATTGAAATCGCATCATATGACCCCTTTAATGTCAGCACCTGGGTGTTTCATGTCAGAGAGTCAGATAGTATGAGAACTGGTGTGTGTTTTAAAATCCCCCAGTCCAAAACAGCTAAGCTGTCTGTCAATAGAACTGCTGTGAAGGCAAAATGCTCAACTTCCTTGTCAGGACACAGATGTACATGTGTGTACCACCTCAAATCTAAGACCCCCATCTGAGAGAGACTGCTTGTTGAACACTTCTGGAAGCAAACTCTGAGAAACAAGGGAATAGTTCAAAAATAGAAATACAAACAGGAATACAGGATTTCTGTGGTTCTTGCCATTGCTAAAGAGCTATTTTAAGTTTTGAACATATAGAAAAAAAGGCCACATTTAAATGACATTTCAATTCTGATGTTTTTACTTTGTTTGGGTATGTGTGCACAGATTACCGTGGCAACTTTCAGAGCTGCTTCCATTTTGGCGACGGCTACAGAATGGACCAGTCCATCAGTGGTGGCCATCAACCTGCAGAGTCCCACAGCTTCAACACAAACCCACACAACGGTTTCCACATGAGCTGTTCCACCAGCACCCCTTCCACAGGTACACAAATGCCCTCTTAAACTGCAGTCACATTAGTGAGATTTTGGTGAACTTGGGCAGAGCCGATCCTCCCTATACGCAAAATACACAAGCTGCGTAGGGCCCCGAAACACCAGGGGGCCCCCTTGCTCTCAAAGATTTAATTTAGTTTTTGAATTTGGCCGGCAGTTATGAAAACATGAATGATCATTTATTTTAATGCGGTGCGCTGTCACCCTTTCTACGTAAAAATCAGTCAATTCATGTAATGTGAATGTCATACAGTCTTGCTCGAGACTTAAAAAACGAGTTGAAAGCGTACTGAGCTGCGGAAGAGACACTGTTTCTCAAGTATTAGTGCTCTGTATTTATCCTGTATGTGAACACACACCCGGAGCAGTGGGCAGCCATTTTACACTGCGGCGCCCGGGGAGCAGTTGGGGGTTCGGTGCCTTGCTCAAGGGCACCTCAGTCGTGGTATTGAAGGTGAAGGAGAGGGCTGTACATTCACTCCCCCCACCTACAATCCCTGTCGGTACGAGACTCGAACCTGCAACCTTTGGGTTACGAGTCCGACTCTCTAAACATTAGGCCACGACTTCCTAATGTATTGGCACTGAAAAAAAAAACTAAAAAAAAATCACTTAAATAATGTCTACAGTGTCTATTATGTTTTAAAAATAAAATTAAATAATGAATCAGCGGCAGAACAAATAATTAAGCTGACTTCACAAAGCTTTGTTTCAACTTTTGCCCTGATGGGAAATTGTGAGATTTAAAAGCAGAACAACGGTAAATGTGACTACACCTTTACCTACACAAATCCATTTATTATGAATTAATCTCACACTAAAATTAAGTACAACTGATATTGTCAGTTGTCATTTTGGGGCACTGTAGCTTTAGGATAGGACAACATCACCAGTAATAAGCAACATGGTTAGAAACAGGTCAACTGATCTGGCTGATAGTCGTCTTGTCAATTTTTTCTTTCCCATATTACCGATCAGTTTGTCTCCAGTTTCACTGCCCTAGTGTAAGTGTATTTCAAATCTGCAAAAATTGGGTAGTACCCTCAAAGAGACAACTAACTTATCTACCCAACAAGGGGGTACATTAGTAGTATAATTATATGATCCTTTTTTCCATAATGCAAAGGTTTCAGCTTGGTGTCGGACATCATAGGATCAGGTTGCCAGTTCTCACCGGGCACAGAGGAGAGTGTTTTCTTTCAGGTGGGTGGCTTCGATCGCAGCTTGAGCCAGATGTCATCAGTGTACACAGAGACATAGGACCAGCTTACCTTGTCGGCCATCAACACAATTGTCTTCTTTCAGACCAAACACTTTTTAAAATTATTTTCTTTCGTCTATGCAGTTTCAACCTGTCAAGAGTTTACAGTTTTTCTCAAAATTCACTTTTTTTTAATTTCCCTAAAATGCATGGTTGGATCACTTCATTGGACTGAAATATCTGCTTCCTTTACTAGCCGAAAAGCTGCTATTCCATGACAACGAAGGTTAAATAATGAGGGGTTTGTGTTGTGGAGTGTTTATTTGTGGGATGTTATGAAATTGCGGTTTTTTTCACAGTATTTTGAACGATATGTTCAAAGTCTCATGAGATACTCCCTTGTCGTCATCACGGCATCACTAGTCTTAATAAATCCAGCTGGTCAGCACAGATCCAATTGTGACTTTGGAACGGTTTAATAGAAACTTCAGAACCACCACAGCTCATCAGTGATTAGTTCCACATTTCCTTCTCAGAGCTCTTTTTCTGATTTGTTGGCTGTTGTGTTGGATACAATTATTTAGTGTTGCTGTGTTTTGTCAGTGAATGTTTGCAAATGTTTGTATTGCTTTGTCATTTGGTTGTCATCATCCCAGATAAACAGAGTTCTTTATTTTGTAATGGTTGATGGCTTTAATATCTACCACACTTTCAACGTATGTATAAAATGTACAGTTTGTTTAATTTGAATAATTATGTCAATCTCTGAATCTCTGAAAATAAATGAGTCTTGAATATTGCAGTCTATTGCTCATCATTGTGCATTTTAGATGTGGTAGTTATGTTGACTGTTTAACTAAATAAATATGGTTACTCAGACTCAAATATCATTAAATTCTGTTTAAACACTATGAAATATACTGGGGAATCAAATTGCAAGACATTTTGCAAATAATTTGTATGTGTTCACTTTACTTTTTTAAAGTTTATTCAAACTAATCTCAGCCATATAATTTACTGAGCAGGAACGCTCCAGTTACTAATGTAACCTTGGTTCCCTGAGACAAGAGAACAAGCATTGCGTCACTGACGCTTATGGGGAAACTCCTGTTTACTCTGATTCTGAAGCCTGACTTGTTCACTTTCGTGTAACTGCACAAATCAATGGCACTTCAACCCACCAAAAGATAAGGGAGCGCGATTTCGTCAGAATCTTTTGACTGAAGTGACAGTCATCGATTCGCGTGAAGCCTTATAGCGCAGCAGTGTATGCAACACTCGCTCCCTTATCTCAGGGAACACATCCAATAGTGCCATGCTATAAGCAAGTGCAGAATGAAGACGCTTTGTGAGCCCAGCCCCAGAGCACCTGTACTGAGGGCTCCTGTAAGCATGAGCCAATAATGAGACCCAAGGCGCTTAGGCTGAGGACTGCATAACATAACCCTCTCCACTTACAAAGGGGATTAGGTAGAATTAAGTGGACAAGATCCGTGCCTGCAAGGCAGGGACGTTCAAGTAATAAAATCTAGTGAAGGTAGACGGTGATGACCAGTCGGTGGCCACACAAATATCACCAATAGAAATCCCGCTGGACCAAGGCCAGGAGGAGGCCATTCCTCTGGTGGAGTGGGCCCTCACACCTATAGGACACTGCAAGCCTGCTGAGGCGTAAGCCAGGGCTATAGCATCGACTATCCAGTGAGATACTTCGTAACCGGCAGCCCTTTAAAACGGCCTCCGAAGCATACAAAGAGCTGCTCTGAGTGCCTAAACAGGCCAGAGCATTCAACATACACTTTAAGAGCTCGAGCCGGGCAGAGTGGATTAGGACCCTGCTCACCTTCTGAATTGGGGAGAGCTAGGTGGGTGATGACTTGTGCTCTGAATGGAGTGGAAAGCACTTTTAGTACATAGCCGTGTCTTGGGACAGGAAGACAGGAAGCACTGACTGACAGTGCTTGCAGGTCACCCACTCGCTTACTACACTCGATGCTAAAGCCAGAAGGAGGGCACTCTTAAGCGACAGGGGCTGCAAGTCAGCCGACTGGAGCGGCTCAAAGGGAGGACCTCGCAGGGCCCTGAGAACTATAGATAAGTCCTAAGTGGGCACAGTATGAGGGCGAGGCAGATTCAATCTCCAATTCAAACACGTCACATGATGATGAGTCCTGGTTCCGTGCTGCACACTAGTCAGAAAAGACTGATCATTTAAGGTTGTAAAGACGTCTTGTAGACTGAACTCTAGCCTCTAAAATGGTATTAGTTACACTCAAGGGGAGCTGCAAAGGCTCCTGTCGAGGGGCCAAACATGAAGGCTCCACAGCTCTGGCTAGGGATGCCAAATCATGCCCTTCGCTTGCAATAGCCCTTCCTCAGTGGTATCAGCCAAGGGGCTGCTGATGGCAGCTGGATCAACTCGGGGAACTACATATGATTCCTCCAGAGTGGGGCCACCAAGAGGACTGAGCATCTGACTTCCCTGGCCCGCCTGATGACCTGAGAAAGCAGGGCAACTGGGGGGGGGGAGGCATACAGGCGAGCGCTGGGTCAATCGTGGGCCAGGGCATCTCACTGCCTCGAAAATAAATTGGGCAGTGTAAGTTGTCTTCTGAGGCAAAGAGGTCCATCTCTGCCCTGCCGAAGACAGACCAGATCATTTGAACTGTTTGGGGATGTAGCCTCAATACTCCTGGGGCCACATTGTCCCTGGACAGCATGTCTGCCCCTTGGTTCAGTCTGCCCAGCACATGAACTGCTCTCAGTGAGAGGAGTTTGCCTTGTGCCCATAAAAGGAGGCATCGAGTGACTGAAGACTGCCTTGGTGATTGATAAAGTCTACCACAGTCATGTTGTCCTAACGGACCGGGATGTTGCAAGGAGTTTTTCCAAAGGGGCCACAGCTCTGAGGCAGCGGTGGGTTATGCTGAGATGAAAACATGTCCCAGGCACCAAGCGTGAGATGGGACATGGGCTTTGAGCCAATACTGAAGATGTGAAACAGGCCCAGAGGAGTCACAGATGAAGCGACCAATATGAGGTCATCATCCTCTGGAAAACCCTGAGGGGACGTGAAGTCCCCAGTTTGAAAGATGCCACATGCCTCTGAATAGTCAGGGAGCGTTCTGGAGTAATCCATTCCCGGATCCGGACAGAATCGATAACTGTCCCCAGAAAGACCACTCGCTGGCTGGGAGACAAAGAGCTATTGGCTAAATTGATTCTCAACCCAAGCCGCTCCAGGTGGCTGAGCTGCAGCGACCTGTATGCGATGAGTTCCCGTTCTGATCTGGCTAAGACCAGCCAATCGTCAAGGTAATTCGGAATGTGGATTCTCATCTGTCTCAGTGTGGAAAGAGCTGCGTCTATGCACTTTGTAAAAGTGCATGGGGTCAGACACTGTCCGAATGGTAGGACTATATACTGATAGGCCACTCCCTCGAATATGAAACCTAAGAACGGTCCTGTGATGGGGGGTTATCTGGATTTAAAAGTAAGCGTCTTTCAGATCCACTGATAGAAACCAGTCCTCAGGGCATATTTTCACAAGGATGTTTCAAAGAAAACATCTTGAATGACTGTCTCATTAGGGAGCAGTTCAGATGCCTGAGATCGAGAATGATTCTGAGCCCGCCATCTTTCTTGGGAACAAGGAAGTAATGGCTGTAAAAGCCCTACTCGCTGTTTGCTAGAGGAGTCATTTTCATGTTTTGCAAGTAGTGTTTGAACTTCGGACTGGAGAACTTGTGCATCGTTGTCCCGTACTGAAATTTGAATGATACCTCTGAAGTGAGTCGGCCTGCGAGCGAACTGAAGCAAGTAGCCTCATTCTATGGTTTTTAGAACCCAACTTGACGCATCCAAGATAGCTTTCCAAGCCGGATGGCAAGTGGTTTTAGTTTGTCAGCATACCTGATCTCTGTCAGATTTAGCCAAAGGTGGTGCTGCCTTGCCGATCACTTGCGCAGTGGTCTTAGTAGTGTGCAGAGCCAAGTCAGTCGCTGTAGGCAGCTTGGTTTGGCCTGGAATACTTGGAGCACCACCATCGTGTGAAGTGCTGTGCCAGCCTGGCCAGCCGCTGAATAAGCCCTGTTTGCAAGGGCTGAGGTAGTCCTGCAGGGCTTAGATGGGTGCGCAACATGGGCTTTCATCCCCAGGGCCAATGGAGGGAGGGCATCGATGCTCAGTGACCACCTCTTCCAGAGGGGGGAGCTTGTTATAACCTTGTTCTTCAACACCGTTAACAGTGGTGAGAGCAGTAGAAGTAGACGGATTAACATGGGCAGAGTAGGGGGCGCACCATGTCCTGGTGAGTTCCTCGTAAACTGCGGGCAGGAACAGGGCGGGCCGTTGGCGGGAGGAATGTTGACGGCATCCCTTCAGGTACCACTCACCAGGGCGGGTGCCGGTGTTTGAGCCCCGCTGCTTCGCTGTTTCTTCCTCCTAGGGGAGAGAGGAAACGGGAGAGCAGAGCAGGGAGGATAGCTTTCATTAAAGAAGGGGATCCGCGAGCGGAGAAGGGCGAGACTCATGCTCTCTCAGTGAGAGCATTCTGTCTGCGTGGGCGCTGCCCAGACAAGGTTCCCTGCACGAGCCACACTCACGGCGCAACATTTGAAACGTCGCTGGAAATTTGCTCTAAAATGCGGGGAAGGTACATGAATGTTAACAAATCAGGCTTCAGAATCAGAGTAAACAGGGGTTTCCCCATAAGCATCTGTGATGCAACAGGAAAGACTGTTCGAAAGGGAACTTCAATTTAATACACTTTTGTAGACCATTGTTGGGGGAGTCTGCCAACTTTTGGAGAGGATGAGGATCATTCATCTCAGAAAATCTGTCATAACATATACTTAAAGGGAAGGTTAACCCAAAAATGAAGAACTCTCATTTTTAGGTGAAGTTTCAAATAATTAAATATCACAAACGAGAACAAAAAATACAACAATCTAAAAGTAGATTTTGTTTCATGTAATCAGAGCTCTACACTCAGAAGCACTTATTTAAGACTTACATTTTTATGTAAGTTTTAGTTTTATACAATCAGGCATGGGGACAAATGTCATATTTCACACAATAATTTTTTTAAACATGGAATCTGAAAGATTCACATTCAAAACTCAATAATTTATTGTCATCGTGTATGTACAAGATTCATTTTTTTATGGTTAAATTTGGACTCTCAAAAGGTGAGCTAAAGTGACGTGACCGAAATAAATAGTTATTAATAGTAAATAGTAACATGAAGGTGCAGTTAATGCGGGATACAGAAGTGATCATACTTAGGTGAGTGGAAGTGCATTACATTTTATATTGTGCAAAATGCAAAATTAGTTACTTCCTAATCACCTAAAAACTAATTTTGTAAGCCGTTAGGAAGTAACTAGATGTCAGAAATCATTCACGCTGATAACCCAAATAATTGTTCACATTCATACAATCATTTTCACCCGTAAATGCTCACACTGTAGAGCTCTGGTTATATTGCTTGAGTCTATTTGCCTTTCTTGGCTCTGATCTTCCGGAGGTAGAACTCCAGCTCTTTCCCTTCCAAGATGTATCCGTCAGCTCTGCCACACTGGCCGGGCCTGGACACAATACAGGCTGAGACAGTAGAACAGTAAAAAACATACTTGGACAGAAGCACTGTAACTCTTTGACTAATTAAACAAAGGTTTGTCTTTGATACCAGTCTAACTGGTTTTGTACAATGCGGGAAAAAAACTGAAATGAGTGTAAGACTACAGTTTGGTCTTGTTTTTGTTGTAATGGGTCATGCCTCAAATGATAATAAAAATGAGATCATCCTGTGATAGTACTAAATCATTTAGCAAGGATTAGGACACATACTGTAATGTTTATTTGCTTTGGACCATGGATTGAATGGACTAATGGGAATGTGTCACCTCTAGCTAATGCTGTTGAAAAAACAACCTCTTGCTCTCATTGATCAGTTTAGGAAAATGGAGATGATTGTGAATGGCTCAAAGTGTGGAAAACTCACAGAGAAGCTTGCCCTGCAGGAACTGCTCCTCCAGCAAACTGCTAATCTTGCTCTTCTTCCTGCGTCCATCAATCTTTTTCTGAACCTTCTTTGACCGTTTCTTGTTCAAGATCTCCTCCTCTTCTGGAGTCTGAGGGATGAAGTAGCATATGTAAATTTACAAAGGCAACTCATCGAAATACTGAGTCATCTCCAATTACATTTTATGCACTTAGAAGCTTAAAGAAGGTTTAGATTCTGGTGTTGTACATACTGTTGTATAGATTGTTGGAACTAGGTCCTGGTCTTTAATTGTATATCTGAACTGAATATTAGAGTTTAATTAGAAAACAACATTGGTTTATTCTTGCTTAAGATGTCACATTAACCCATAGTGCATCTAATGTTGACAATTTGAAGTCAAAATCTGCATTTGCATTGCCATAAATGACACATTGGAGCTTGTGGTTTTGGAAAAGCTTGTCATTTTGTGTGCAATGTGCATGCAAGGGTCCATGAACGGTCTGAGGCTGAGACGGCTCAATTTCTAATAATAGACATGCTCATCTATTTATAGTGTGAGCTGGGAAATAAAAGCCTACCAGCTTTGCCCCTTTCTTGCGGCCCAGTGGAATGGTGTAGTTGGCTTCATACCGCTGCCTGAACGGTGTGCTGTCCACCAGAACAATGCAGGAACTGCTCCTCCAGCAAACTGCTAATCTTGCTCTTCTTCCTGCGTCCATCAATCTTTTTCTGAACCTTCTTTGACCGTTTCTTGTTCAAGATCTCCTCCTCTTCTGGAGTCTGAGGGATGAAGTAGCATATGTAAATTTACAAAGGCAACTCATCGAAATACTGAGTCATCTCCAATTACATTTTATGCACTTAGAAGCTTAAAGAAGGTTTAGATTCTGGTGTTGTACATACTGTTGTATAGATTGTTGGAACTAGGTCCTGGTCTTTAATTGTATATCTGAACTGAATATTAGAGTTTAATTAGAAAACAACATTGGTTTATTCTTGCTTAAGATGTCACATTAACCCATAGTGCATCTAATGTTGACAATTTGAAGTCAAAATCTGCATTTGCATTGCCATAAATGACACATTGGAGCTTGTGGTTTTGGAAAAGCTTGTCATTTTGTGTGCAATGTGCATGCAAGGGTCCATGAACGGTCTGAGGCTGAGACGGCTCAATTTCTAATAATAGACATGCTCATCTATTTATAGTGTGAGCTGGGAAATAAAAGCCTACCAGCTTTGCCCCTTTCTTGCGGCCCAGTGGAATGGTGTAGTTGGCTTCATACCGCTGCCTGAACGGTGTGCTGTCCACCAGAACAATGCAGTTCTTCACCAGGGTCTTGGTTCTCACAAGCTCATTGTTGGAGGCATTGTACACAACATCAATGATCCTGATTTTGCGAGTGCAACCTGTGAGTTAGAGTGAAAAATTACATGTACTTTCAATTATTGTCAAAAAAACGAGAGGAAAACCCCCCCAGAGAACTTGCAGAGTAGGATTTCACCAATGCCATGTTTAGATTTGCTCACAGAGAAGAAATAATTCACATGGCATGACATTTAAGAACAGGTCAATTCAACAGTTTTCCCTGCATAAGCAAACATTTTGTGTGCAATGTGCATGCAAGGGTCCATGAACGGTCTGAGGCTGAGACGGCTCAATTTCTAATAATAGACATGCTCATCTATTTATAGTGTGAGCTGGGAAATAAAAGCCTACCAGCTTTGCCCCTTTCTTGCGGCCCAGTGGAATGGTGTAGTTGGCTTCATACCGCTGCCTGAACGGTGTGCTGTCCACCAGAACAATGCAGTTCTTCACCAGGGTCTTGGTTCTCACAAGCTCATTGTTGGAGGCATTGTACACAACATCAATGATCCTGATTTTGCGAGTGCAACCTGTGAGTTAGAGTGAAAAATTACATGTACTTTCAATTATTGTAAAAAAAACGAGAGGAAACCCCCCCCCCAGAGAACTTGCAGAGTAGGATTTCACCAATGCCATGTTTAGATTTGCTCACAGAGAAGAAATAATTCACATGGCATGATGTATGCCATGTGTAAAAACTGAAATATGTCCATGCAACCCATGAGACAGACATTTAAGAACAGGTCAATTCAACAGTTTTCCCTGCATAAGCAAGTTGTTTTGTTTTACAGTGATGTGTTACATCAGAGACTTCACACAAAATTTATGAGAACATTTCCAGGCACCACTTCCATGATCTCAGTCTAAAGGCATTTCATGGTTTTAATACTTCTAAATGCACTGACACACAGACTCAGTGTCCTGACAACAAAAAATATTGGTTATATAGTCCTATACCGATTTGTAAGTTTGCAACATAAGAATTTTGACTGCCTGCTTGGACACTCCTTCAGTAGACCACAATGATTAGCATTTTAATGGACGTCTGCACGATTAAAAAGTCAATAATAAAGAAATTCAATAGACCTGGTCAGTTCGTAGTCCTAAAACCTACAAACAAAATTCATCTTACAAACGAGATGAATTTAAAAATGACCAAATAAAGAAAATGTTAACTATATTAATAAATAAGGTAACAAATGAAGGGCTTACAAGGTTTTATGTAATGAATCGCAATATTTTAGTATGCAAATGTCAAAATAACTCGCTAGATTACGATTGTATAAGTGTTAGGTCAATGAGAAATGTAATAAATTGCTTTTGGAGCTGGAATTAGAGGAGGAGGAGCAGAAGAAGAAGCAAAAGAAAGAAAGAAAACAGTGTTATTATGAGCAGATCTGTGCACTCAGCCTACACTCTGAGCCCCAGGCGAAGTTCCCGCTGTCCAGTCTCAGCGCGCGGTATTTCTTATTGCCTCCCCGCACGCGCACTGTGTGAATACGACGGGGACCGATCTAAAACGTTTACAAATAATTATTACAATTATTTATTTTTGTTCATTTTAATTTCTATACATTTTCATGTATTCTTTATGTAGCTTAATTAACAACATGTTATATTACACCACTTGCAATGTAGCCTGCGTCTCTTAGGAAATGGCGCACTTATACTGATGCTTATTTTTAGACGCTGGTCAACCAAAGTCTCGCACCTTTGTGTTGGCAGGAGGGCGACCCGGCTCATACTTCCTTTTCTTATGGTAGGGTTTCCTTTTCCCTCCTGTTTTACGACGCTTGTGCCAGTGATCCCTGGAGATACCTGAAGAGAACAGATATGAAAAACACAAACAAAGGAACTTACATTACATCGGAAATGGTCAATTACATGCACCTACGTCAAATGTCATTACGTTTAATGCCTAAAAAGAACAAATGTTCTGCTGTATTTGCAGGAAATAAGCTGAGCACGAACAGTAACTGCAATGCACCTGTCGCGGATATTGCGCAGCTTGATTTGAGTATATGGTTCAGTTAATAAATATGTGATTTTGACGACTGTGTTTGTAGTGCAAAACTAAAACCTGAAGAGCTCTGGACTAAATACAGCTTATTTCAGGGATATGCAGTAAGTAACGCAATCATGCCAGTCATAAGCCGTTTATTCAAAACACTTAATATATATTATGTCTATACTGTGATTGTAAATTTAAGGTTTATAAAGTGTCGCAAAGGCTGAAGAAAGACCTGCGTTATTGAGGTTATTACGAAATGCTTAACCATTTCTGGGTGCCTTCGACTTTGCTAATTATCGCGAGAATTTGCGCGAGAACATCGTCTGTGGCAGCTGCGGTCAAGATACGTAAATAGTGCCATCTAGTGCACTTCACTGTTGTTAATAGAAACACACAATTTATAAGACCGTACAAAAGCTGTTTTAACCATGCAAAACGATAATGTTCTATCTTATTTCAAATGAAATTACAGTTCAATTTACTTGGGTTGATGTTCCAAAATGCAAAAAGATATAATAAGAGATGTCACATCTTTATTGGATAAGTCATTTACAAACCAAATTAGATATGAGGTCAATGGTTTCACCAAATTTTCAGTCCTGATGACTAAACATAGCTGAGGCAGGACTACAATGAGAACAGCAATGGACAGATTAGTCTATCAAAGGACGGGTGAGTCCTCTGCTCATCATGTGGACCAACGCTGTTAAGACTTCTTGCTCTTCCTGGTTATGTAGCTCTGGTAGTAAACGTTGCTGAAAAGTATAATGAGGCTGACGCAGAATGCGAACACAACTGCATTCATGGAATCAGGAAAATCACACTCGGTGAAGAGGTTGTATCCAGTGTGAATAGTCATCAAGACAAACTGGACCTATAATGACAAGTTGTTCAACAGTCCCGTTGATGTGTTATGCCTGGTTTTTTATTCCTTTAAAAGATATTTTACAAAGTATCAACTGGCCATCTACTAACAGGACATCTGTTTTGAAGTCATTTACAAAAAAAAATTTACTTTGTGAAGCAAAAGGCTCCGATAGACTAAAATGTCTTTTCAAATGAGCAGATTACCAATGTGTGCTGCGCACTTACCAGCTGCAGTGAGGTGAGATAGCGCTCCCACCACAGATATTTCTGCATGTGAGGCCCCAGAGCTGCCAAGCCATAGTAAGAATACATCACTATATGAACAAAGGTGTTCAGCAGCCCGATAAAAAATGCTGAATGAATAGGCAAAAAGAGACAGTCAAAATAATGAAATACATGATATTCTGTTTTAAAAAATGCATGCATAACTGTTACATTTAATGGGTATAAAAAATACATAAAATCAAAGAGGGCTAGGAAACGGTGCATATTAACTGTAGTCATTGGAGGGAACTATGGTTTCAAATTACTAAATGAGTTAGTAACTGACTAGAATGTTAAAAAGTTTAGTCCTTAAGTTTATTTGTTCAGTGTTTTTTTTTTACATGAATTTATATTACTATTGTTAATTATTTAATGTTTCTGTCTTACATTGACCTCCCGCCACAAATTTAACTCCTGCCCACCAGTTGAAGATCATAGTTCCGTGATGATACACATGTAGAAAAGTGAGCTGGCTGTTCTTTTTTCTTAGGATAAAGCAAACCTGAATGAGGAAATTGGGAAAGCATCTTTATTTGAACTGCATGTCTACAACGGGTGTAAATATCTGCAATAATCATGTTTGTTAAATGAATAAAACTTACTGTATCACTAAGCTCAATGACTTTAGAGAAGAAGAACCACCAGCACACACTGGCCATCTAAAAAGGTACAGTAACATTCAGGAAACGAATGCATCTTTATTGGAATGTAGAAATAATGATAACATCACAGGTATAGGTAATTTGATTATTATTTAGAAGACAGGAATAACTGATTATTAGTAAAGAACACTAGGCAGCTAAACAGAAAGTGCGACAGATGTAATCACCCTCATTCCTAGTGGGCTGGAGCTGTAGTCCACAGGTTGACACAGAAAACTGTAATTTGCCAGCCAAGATGTAACGAAGAACTGTGGAAAGAAAAATAGATTTGAGATTTGATGACTAGGTTATTTTAACGCAAAACCTTGAAATAATTTGCACCTATATTGGACTGAACTAGAGTTATGTATGTATGAAATACATAATGTACCTCATGGAACATGTAAATGGACAAACCGACCATGGCAAAGTTGTACACAATAAGCACTGCTTTTATGTTCATTGGTTCCTTGTGTTTCATAAGCTTGGGTCCAATCCAAATAATACCAAGATAGCACAAAAATATACAGATGATCGGTACAGGAGAGTAGATTAGAAGCCATGGGTCCGTCCGCTTATCTGAAATACCATGACAGAAAACACAAGGAGTTTGCATAACTGTGCACTTTACACATTATTATATTTATATTTTATGATGTAAATTTTTTATTTACTGATATTATTCAAATACTACCCCATGTAGATAGTACAGTTAAATTCAAGGTGTAAAATAAGTCATGCTTATAAAATATTGGGGGGGGGGGATCCAGTGGTGCATTGATTCCACTCTCTGCCTAGCTGATTCCATTGAGGACTATGCTTTATAATTAAAAAGACTAGACTAGCATTCAGAGGAAAACTGAGAGAAAAACACGTAAAAATAAGTTATTACTCTCTCTCTCTCTCTATATATATATATATATATATATATATATATATATATATATATATATATATATATATATATATATATATATATATATATATATATATATATATATATATATATGCGTGTGTGTGCTTGTATCCTTCTATGGTAGAATAATATATCCCTTGGTTGTGCGTTCTTAAGTTCATAAGATCCGTTATACAGAAAATGCGAAGAGTTGCACCTTGTTAAGGAAGATTAGCAGCATGTCCTTGAAAAATACCTTCTCTCTATGGGGGCTGTTCTTGTAATTCATTCTTAATTTTAATGAAAAGGCGTCCACCAAATTTACAAGAAATTTAACGAGCATGGGATGTTTTTATTATGTGACTGCAGTTACCTTATTATCCGTATATGGAATATTTAATTTTCCACAAACGTTTGCAATCAACATAAATTTACCGGTGAACTTACCCGAGGAAAAGTACAAATGTATCGCACTTATGTGGAAGAGTTCAATCAGGCGCACGGTCAGATAGGAACTTTGAACTTCACTCTGAATTATTTGAGTAACATGGGAAATAGGGTGTTATCAGCTGTTATGCAGAAGTGCAGATATCTTTTGGAAGAAAAACTTTGGACTGCACCTAGTTTTCAGTTTTTATGACTCTTATTTCAGTTAAAAGTCCCACTGCGACCGAGAAAACACACGTTAATCTGAAATTTAAACAACCAGACCAAAGGATACATTTACGTTCACGTTTCGAAGCAATACATTATTTGTATCCACATGTGTGTTGTATTAGAAATAATCCCAGGTTTGTTAAAAAATATATACCTCGACTCTTATTTTGACACCCTAGTATTAGAGAGGGAAGGGCATTGCGGGCGCCGCCAATTAAATGAATATGACCATGTCATTTAAATGATCTGGCTGGCTAAATGCTGTTCAATTTAAAGTATGCTGCAAATAAAAAATTAAATAAAAAAAGCAGAGAGAAATATTATTTTTTTACATAATTGTGTAAATGTGTTATGAAATCAGGTCAGATTCATTTAAATAACTCTTTTATTCTGGATCCCAATTTTTTTTTAAATGCACTTTTTTAAAATCAGGGTTATTATACATTTATTATTTATTTTGAAAACAACTCATGAAGAACTATCCCTCTAAAAAATAAAACATTAAAGCTGTAAGTAATGTGTTATTATATGTGACTTTCTTGACATGATAGCAAATTCATATGATGGCTACATATTGACCATATCAATATATGAGTCCTTAACCATCTTCAAGAAACGACTAAAAACACATCTGTTCCACCTTTATTTGACCCTCTAACTCTAGCACTTTCTATTCTATTTTTAATTCTAATTTATATTTATCTTCTTTTTTTAATTTATTTTTTATATAAAAAAACAACAAAAAACAAAACAAACACTAGCTTTCTATTTTTTCTATTCTATCTACTTGTTTTTCTTTGTGTGTGTGTGTGTGT
>NW_015505195.1:2618312-2649528 GCF_001515645.1 Sinocyclocheilus grahami
TTGTACTTATATATTGTTGCTCTTTTGTTAGTTTTGACTGCTTTTATTGTCCTCATTTGTAAGTCGCTTTGGATAAAAGCGTCTGCTAAATGTCTAAATAAAATTTAAAAAATAAAATAAATATAAAAAAATCGTAAACCTTAATATACAGACAGGCTTTTGTCAACAGTTATGGCTTTTGGCCGTTGTCTTAGATGTAGAAAAGAATTTACTGAGGCAGAGTTTGGGTTTTGGGTTTTTAACTTATATATTGTTGCTCTTTTGTTAGTTTTGACTGCTTTTATTGTCCTCATTTGTAAGTCGCTTTGGATAAAAGCGTCTGCTAAATGTCTAAATAAAATTAAAAAAATAAAATAAATATAAAAAAATCGTAAACCTTAATATACAGACAGGCTTTTGTCAACAGTTATGGCTTTTGGCCGTTGTCTTAGATGTAGAAAAGAATTTACTGAGGCAGAGTTTGGGTTTTGGGTTTTTAAAAATATGCATTTCTTGTACACAAGATTTTTTTATTTATTATATTTTTATCAGAACAAGGTACATTGAAAGTATTCAGTGACAAAAACACTTTCATTCTTTTTCCACTTTTTAAGATTTTTTTTGTACACACAAACAATTTTTAATAGTTTTAGTTTACAACACTGGCTAGTTTGGCTTTGCTGTGACACCCATGAAAACACACACACACACACACACACACACACACACACACACACACACACACAAAACCTTTTTAACCCCAGTGGATACAGCCGCCCCCTGCAGAGCAGATTTAGTGAGCCAGGTCTTCTGCTCTTGCTCTCCTTCTGACCAGTCAGACCCATGCACGGAAAAGACAATATAGGTTTGATGGATGTGGGAGAAAATATGCACCACCTGACAAGAGAATATGAAAGACTTGGATGAATATCATACACAAGCATTGTAACCAATCGCCCACGAGAACACACACACACACACACACACACACACACACACACACACACACACACAAAACCTTTTTAACCCCAGTGGATACAGCCGCCCCCTGCAGAGCAGATTTAGTGAGCCAGGTCTTCTGCTCTTGCTCTCCTTCTGACCAGTCAGACCCATGCACGGAAAAGACAATATAGGTTTGATGGATGTGGGAGAAAATATGCACCACCTGACAAGAGAATATGAAAGACTTGGATGAATATCATACACAAGCATTGTAACCAATCGTGCTCATCATCGCCGAAGATGCAAATGAAATATTGAGTAACTGTGGATTATTCTAAACCCAAGATGATACGATTTGGGGAAAACACCCACCTCTTCCACAAACTGCACTGCACGAGCGTCTATGGCTGTTTCCAGCCGTTTTTGCATCATGTCACATAACAAGCCATTATATTTATTCTCAGAGACGTCAGCCTCCAAGAGCATGCTGGGTAGCTCCCACATCCCTGCTAAGAGTCCTGCAACACATCCATGGAATCCAAAATCATATTTTTTTTAATGATATTTTCTAGAGCTTGTTCTTTTTCTCATTCACCCAGTTAAAATTATTGTTTCACCTTTGCTTGGTCTTTGAGTGAGCAGATACTCCATCTCTTCTCCAGCTCGCTGACGTTCCACTATACAAGTTAGGGTTTGCTCCACATGTGGAGTCTTTTTAACAGACTTTCTTGGATAATTCTGCACCCCTAGCAGAGGGTCCAGTGTACATTAGACACTGCTATTGATCTGTCGAATCTGATGTATGAATAAAAAGAGAATACTTTGTTTTCACCAGAAGACTTTACAATTTACAACAATCCTCTATGTCGGCCACTGACGTGTTGAGTTTTGAAACAAGTTTACCTAGAAGTCTCTTGGAGTCAGTCTTTTGTTTAATGCTCACCTACAGTATGAAAGACAAAAGTTGATATTTATTAGGTCATTTGACAGTTTCACAAGGAAGTATTTTGGTAAGAGCTGCTCAGCAGTACCTTTCTAAAGGCATGACGGTGGTTTTGAACAGGACACTGGCTGCACAGAGGGGATTTCGGGGTGCAGACTCTAGCATCTAATTCCATCATAACCTGATTAAAGTCTCCGGGTCTCTCTGGGTCAACAAGTGTGCCAGAAATTGTCCTGAAGTAGGGCAATAAATCACAATTAAAAACATTTTACAACTTCAATCTAGATTTGCTTAATAGTACATCAACTTGATGGATCTTTCAGTACCACAAAGCATCTGTTACAACGGGACTGGTGCCGTTTGCTCCTATGGCTCAAACGCGACACAGAACTCGAATGACATTTCCATCAACTGCACCTGTCACCTGGCGAACAACAACCACCATTGCAACAAATAAATACACAGCATTTAGTGCTAAATATTCACAGTGTTTAATACACCGACAATGCAATGCTGCCCAAATTGATCTGTGGTACGTTATCAGTGGATCACACACAAAAAAAAATCATTCTATTAAAGGAGTAGTTCACCCAAAGACAGGCCATTAAAGATGTAGAGGAGTTTGTTTTATTTAGCATTACATAAGTTACTCACCAATGGATCCTCTGCAGTGAATCGGTGCCGTCAGAATGAGAGTTCAAACAGCTGATAAAAACATCACAATAATCCACAAGTAATCCACACGACTCCTGTCCATCAATTAATGTCTTGTGAAGAAAAGAACTGTGTGCTTATAATAAACAAATCCATCATTAAGATGCTTTTAACTTCAAACTGTTGCTTCAAGCTAAAATACGAGTCCTCCATTCATAATATTGCTTTCTCCAGTGAAAAAGTGATCTTGACTGAATCAGGAGAAAAATATGTGCAAATAAAGCACTGTTTACAAGTGAAAACAGTCCAAAACAGTTCTAAACAAATACATGGTTTAACATGTGAGAGGACAACAGGGGATGGACAACAGTTTGAAGTTAAAAATGGCTTCATGATGGATTTGATTTTTACAAACATGCAGCTTTTCACTTCACAAGATAATTACCTTCACAAATTTATGGACTGGAGTTGTGTGAATCACTTGTGGATTATTGTGATGTTTTTATCAGCTGTTTGAACTCTCATTTTGATGGCACCCATTCACTGTAGAGGAACCATTGGTGAGCAAGTGATGTAATGCTAAATGTCTCATAAAATCAAATGTAATCAACAAAACAAAGTTACCTGTCCAAGTGCTATAGAACTGATCGCCCCGGCGGTGTAACGTCCAACCCCAGGCAGCTGTTTCAGTAGTCCTGCTGTGGTCTTTGGCATCTGTCCATCCAGTTCCGATACTACCTATAGCAAGAATCAAAAAATTTTATGTTGTGCAGACATGTGCAGATTACATAAATATATTAAAGCAAATATTAAGTAATGCAGAATTTAGATAAATCTTATATCATTTCTGCATTACGGTTTAAACCTACTTTCTGAGCACCTTCATGCAGCCTGCGTCCTCGAGAGTAGTATCCAAGACCCACCCACATTTGGTTCACTTCCTGCAGGGAGACAATAATGCACCGCTGTCAGATGCTCACTATGTCTCTGTCTGTTTATGTCTATGGATTTAACTATCACCTCCAGTGTCGCTGCAGCAAGTTTTTCCACAGTCGGCCATCTCTAAAAATAAAGACGCAGAAACAGCATGAAATGTGGCATTCCAGAGGTACTGTGAGAGGAGTAGTCAGACAGCTCGCCTACCTTCATCCATCTGTCATAGTAGTCTATCACTGTGGCAACTTGAGTCTGCTGTAACATGATCATGAGAAACAATGTACAAAATAAAAAATAAAATAAAAAAAAGATTTAGGTTATAATCATCGTAACATTAAAACACTTTTCTCATACCTCCATATGTCCTGTTATTAACATCTGGTTCTGTCATAGCCTGTATGGATTACAACACAAAAACAAAAATGCAACCCTCAAGCATCTATGATCTAACACATTTCACCCCACAGCCAACATTTTGGGGAAAATGCTTAATTTAATACTTTACTGCTAATCTTTATCTAAATATTTTATGTGGTTTTATATAGACAATACATATATATACATATTTTTAGGTCTACAATAAAACATTTTCTTCCTGCAATGCATTAAATATGCTGTAACATGTATAAAAACTAGCATGGAAAAGCTGATCACTTCTCTCATGAGCATCTCTCAGGCAGCTGTACATGATGGGCCCAAAAAGCATGGTCACGTGACAAAAATGAAGAATATCCGATGTCTTTACCAACGTCCTCCAGGGAAGCTCTCGCTTATTCTGATCATACCACTGCAGAAGGTGAGAGCGGAAAAGAGAGATTTCAGTCGGGTCATGGAAAAAGTGGTATGATGAAGGTTCAGTTTCAGATGGTTCCTCTGGTGAGAATAAGAAATCAATACAAACTCAAACATAAAATGTTAAAGGCAAACATCCAGCTGCCTTGATGTAAAAACGTTAACTCAGTTGCACACAGAGAACCACTCACCCTCTTTATTAATGGCAGGTTTGGATTTCTTTTTTTTTCTTTGTTTGGATTGCTGGATTTGTGTTTTCTAGAGCCGCTCTTTTCCTCTTCTGCACTAACCTGCTCATAGCGCTAAACCAATCTTTACCTAATTAACAAACCTGTGGGACACTTAAAACTCCCTTAAAACTTTACATTAAAATCAAGTACAAACTTATCTGCACATGGTCGCTATTATATATATAAAAAAGTACAACGAATGAAACATCAGAGCTTTAAAAATCATATATTAAAATTAAAAACGAGCTTTTTTTCACAACATTCACAACAACGGCTTGTCACTACATATTTAAAAACAGGTGGCGTGGTCGAGAGCCTGTAAAGTGTAAATGTGTAAATCTATCTATCTATAGATATAGATACAGAAATAGATAGATATAGATATGCATACTATAATTTGCATAATTTGTTATAATGCTTACATTGCACAGACATTACAGTCTATTTTGTAATTTAATGCTTGAGATTTCTAGTGCACCATCAACACCATAAACAACAAGAAAATACATTTAAAAAAATACAACAACAACAAGTACTTATTTTAAAGGTTGTTTCAAGCTGTGTTCAAGAATCTGAATTCTGTTCCTCAAGCACTGTAGAAAAATAAAGGAAAATGAAAGGGCATTCTAATATACAATCATTTTCAATAGCCAATTGAAGCACCAGTGTCTTTCAAATCAAGACAAAAACATACTACCTAGCTATGTCTCTCTAGATTTGTCAACTCACCACATGAAATGTTCACTTTATTTGAGTGTAAAATGTCAGCTTGAATGTCATCCATGTTCAAATGTAGGACATCAGCATTGTTGCTGTAAACAAACACACACTTTAAAGTTAACTTTAACTTTGTATTGACTATTGATGTTTTTTGAGCAGCAAATCAGAATTTTAGAATGATTTCTGAAGGATCATGTGACACTGAAGACTGGAGTAATGATGCTACAAAATCTGCTTTGAAATCACAGGACTAAATTACATTTTAAAATATATTCAAATAGAAAGCAGTTATTTTAAATAGTAAAAAATTTTCACAATATTACTGCTTTTGCTGTATTTTGGATCAAATAAATGCAGGCTTGGTGAGCAGAAGAGAATTCTTTAAAAAACATAAAAAATATGTTCAAAAACTTTTGACTGGTAGTATACAGTATATATATATCCTGCAAGAAATGGTGACAGTCATACAGTCATTACATTCATGGCTGCAGAGTGCAACCCAGAGAAATATGTTGACTCTTCTATATATTGAACTCTAAATATTGATGCTTCTATTTCATCCAATCATAATGCATATTCAACATGTGTGTCCGGTATCCAACTATGCCCACCCTAGTATTAAATGCAAATTATTTTCTAAGAAGCTATAGGACATTTTCTGTCTCACACTTGTCTTGCACTTAGATTTCCTGTTATCTCTATGCTCATGAAAAACTCAAGCATATCGAGGCAAACTGAAGCACTCAGAGACAGTCTAAAGAACACTCTTTAGTACAGTGAAGCAAATAATACAGATGATAATAATGTTTCAGATAAAAATTAAATTTCCTCCACACCTCCACAATTTTTTTTTTAATCATTCTTCGATAACCATAGAAGATAAAATTTCATCTTACACACTTTTTGAAAAAATGTCTTTCCGTTTTCCACCAGAGTATGTATGTGTATATATAGACCTTACCATAAAAGACTCAAATAGTCTGGTGCCCATAGCTCTGCATACATGCTCTTCCACCACTGGATACATGCACACAAAATGCTAAACAGACATTACACATTAATATCAGATTCTCATTGGTCTATTGCTTGCCCAGTATTGCATTTACTTATGGCTGATGCAGAATCGGCGTATGTAAGAATAAGTGAGTGAGTGTGGGTAGAAGGTAGATTTAATTGTACCTCCAAAGCCAGGCTGGCTTGTCTCTGGGCATCTGCATGTTCCTGGTTCCCCATTGCATACAGTAAGTGATGGATCACTCTGAGAGAGAACAGCTCTTTGGATATCTCCTCACTTCTCTGTGCCAGAATCCTGTAACATCATGTCAATATATCGTACATAATAAACACACAGATCAGCATGTCTTATATAATATTTTCCATGCTGTCTTGAATGTATCCATTGTTTGAAGCACCTGATGGTTTTTGCAGAAGCTGCTTGCTGGAGAAGCACAGGGAGTGAATCAGTCATTTTGGCCACCTCTGGATCTAAAAAAACAATCAAACTGTTTCGGCTTAATTTCAAATACAACACAGGACTGTTTATAACTTTTATGTCAAACAAATCAATAACTGAGAAAGATGCTAATTCAAGCCCCAATCCATGTTTGTTTTTCATCTCATCTACATCTGCTCCAAATTAAATTACAAAGCCCAAAAGGTAACAATTGGGAGGTTGAATTAAGGATGTCTCCACGCTGCAACGTGATCATAATGCAAAGTATTATTGTTATTGGAGAACCACTGTTTCAGTTGCAAACAACAAATACCTTGGCAGTTACACAAGTTTTGTTTTAATTGAAAGAAGATGAGCAACAACAGATCATACCCTCCAGGATCTTGTGTTTGGTGTTTCTCTCTTTAGTTGGTTTGAGAAAAGCCACCAGACCCCTTAGCAGAGCTGGTCTAACCTCTGATTGCATGAGCTCTATTATCAGTTCTATGGCTGGAAGTAAAAATAAAAGTACAAATGAAACGGTGGGATTCACAGTAGGGTAAACAACAAATAATGTCACATTTGAAATGTACACTTGCCTTCATATTGTACTTCTAAATGTAGGGACCTCAGCAGATTCAGTAAGGGTTCCACTATGCTATGGTGGGCTGTTTTTACAATGGGCTGGACAAAACAAAAGAAAAATGATATACATTTTAGAAATTATACAAATGTATAAAAATAGGCAGTTGATGCAGTCTCAGCAGTGTGACATCCCATACATATTATTTAAAACTATTTTAAAACCATTTTATTTTTCTAGTCCTCAAATAATTATTTATTATGAATGCAGAGCTCATATTATTAGAGACTATCTGGAATATTTGTACTTTTAAAAATTAATTTGTCACATCGCAAGACATTTAAAGTGAGCTGCAAAACAGCCCAAATGTAAAATGGTGACCAGTTATAGCACATAGAATATATACTTTTACCATATAAATTAATTTAAAATCTTGATGTTTGATACAAAAAAAGTTAATGTTACTTTAATGCAAACTCGAATGTATATACAATGGTACAGATTTTTTAAAAACATTTAAAGATTCCTCTGGTGCTGATTGTCATCCTGCAACACTGTTGTACCTGAACTATTCGTAGGATATGTAAAACAAGCTGCTGTGCTCTTGGTGAGGTGCAGGTCAGCAGGGCGATAAGGCCCTTGTACACCTGATTCTTGTATTTGGGGTTTCCATGGGCTAAAGATTCTAGCAGGGCGGCGGCGGTCTCCTGAGTCCCCCCTGTCTCAGATTTGGCCAAACATTCAGCTACGGCCTTCACACCTGTCAATCAGAAAAGAACAGATGCGAGAGCTGAAATCAGTTCATGAGCCAGTATATGTGTGTATATAAAGTTGTCAGAGCTTGCCCGTCAAAATCCCCAACCTTCAAAATGGATCCAGATTGGATCATGCAAAGTTTTAACCTCACAATATTTCATGGAAATGTTGCAAACTCTCATTCCATAATACATCACTGAAAAATGAGCTGGAGCTGTTTCACTTCTTGATTGGTAGTTTGTTGTGCGGTTGTGCTGTGTAAGTACCGTAGCTTTCACAGATAAGCTCTTTATATTTTTGGCCTGCGTTGGCGATGATCTGGAGCAGACAAAGAGCCTCGGTTTTATCCCCATCTTTGAGTTTGTCTTGTCCTAGAATCTCAAGCAGGGTAAGCACTCCACCCACCTCCAGAAACTCAATCATGTACTGGTGACTGATCATGCAAACGAACAAAATGAAACCATTCTAGGATAGACAGTGTTTCTGTTAGGGAATTTTCTGGTGTTTAATTTGCACAAAGACCTTGCGTGCTTGACATCTAGTAATACAATTATATTCATTTAGTCTTTTACCTGCTGTTGGCAGAGAGGAAAACCCCCACTGCTCTCAGCTGAAGGTCTAGACACGTTCCAAACATATAGCTGGAAGCAAAACATGCAAGGAGGCATACATGGCATGACTGATATCTCTCAGTTAAACTTGTGTAAGTTTTAGTCAGATATTTAGAAGGTATCTATTTTTTTAGAGCACAGACAAAGCATGACCATATGTGTGGATACGTTAGTCTTATCCAGGCAGTGAGCCGAGCAAGGAACAGGCTGGCAACTTGAGCAAACTCAAGCTCCAGTTCTGGACACGTCTTTCCTGTGTTCTTGGCCAGAAAGTCACTTAGCATTCGACTGCGCACTGTCTTATTGCCCTGATCCCACTCATGGAGGAAACACATCACCTGACTGATAGACGCCTGCTCCTTACTGCTAGACATGACTCAAGCATTTCACAGACTACGGGAAACAATGAACAATATCAGCTAAAGTGTGTTACTAATGTACTAATATTAGTGCTGTCCAGCAGAGACTGTCATTAATAGATCCAGAACAAAGATTTTAGATATATTTAATAGATTCAGATGCATGAAATCACAACACATAAAACATTTTGTCCCTCAAAATATGTCATATATGAGATAGTGCTTGTAAAGTGACCTGTACGTTATTTCTAAATGTTCATTTAGATAAGCTCAGTTACTTTTTGAACATAAAAACAGACAAGAAGAATTTCACCAAAAACCTCATATATCTCACATTGTCAATTTTTCCATAAGTAGAAGGACGCCAACGTAGGCTAATTAACGTTACTTCGCCAGTATCAATGTTTTGTTTACAGTAATAAAACAGCTTTCGTCGGATTGTGTGGTTGTTTTATAACGCACACTCAAAACTGAAACATATTACCTTAACAGCTTTTTAATCTATATCATATTTGTTTACAAGCTTATTTAGAAACCAAGGCATGTTTCTCACCTTCACTTCCGCCGATGTTTGTAGTTGCCATGGTTACTGACGCTTACGGTGTGGGGTTGGCGTGAAAATGTGATTCGTGTTATTTCTATGTTGTATTTCTTTGCATATTATAATGTTATATTTATTTATAACACAATCAATTAGGAGCAGATTTACTTTATTTCACTTCACTTTCACCTTGACATTAAAAGAGAAAAGAGAATTAGAAAAAAGATAATGGAGAAATTCTTTAGTGTGGCTGTAGTTTCATTTTATTTTATTTCAGCTAACCCAAAATGACATAATTTTATATTCAACACAAATTTAGAAACGTAGGTGCAACCCAAACTAACCATTCAGGTGAGTACTGTACATTCAAACCCGTTGAAGGCTACCTGAGAATCAAACGAGCTGTATAGCGTAGCTCTCTACAAAGATCATACATATTAAAAAACAATCATTTCTCTACTATAGCACTAACATGCTGGTGATAAACAAACTATTGTCATCAATAATAGCTTACTGAACTCGTTTTTATTACAGTTTTCTCCCTTCATAATTCAAGGTGCAAACATGCTTGAGAGAGTTAATAGAGAAGTGTCTTCAACGAGATTGAGATGTTTTTAACATACATGCACAGATTTTCTCTCACCCACAGAGAAAAGCTCTATTGCACACTCCTTTGAACACAGCACCTGTCTTGATTGCATGATTGCACCGTACAAGGCTGGAAAAAAGGCTTCATATCTTGTGTTGTCGGGCAGAAAGGTCAAAAGTGCCGTTTATTCTTTCCTATTTCTCGGCATCTTGCACCTTCTCAATTTCCTGTTGGAAAAAAACCAATAACTTAGTGTTATTTATTTATGAAATTAATAAAAAATGATGCAATCTTTTTACAGAGATAAAATAGTTTTACCTCAATAAGAACACTTTTGAGTTTCTCATAGGCTTCTTCCAAATCATCATTAATGATTACCATATCAAAAACCCCAGGTTCCTTACCTACAGAGGAGAAAATAGCAAGGGAATAAAGGTTTTCTCTCAAGCACAACCAACTTATTGAAAGTGTCACTTACTGAGCTCCATGTCAATCCTCGCTGCCTCCAGACGCTTCTGTAGACTCTCCTCTGTCTCGGTTTGTCTGTCTCTCAGACGCTTTTCCTGTAGGAAAATAAACCACAATTTAAATCACACTTTAAATGCTATATTTGAAACTGAAAATATTTCTATCAACGTACCAGGATCTCCATTGAAGGAGGCTGGATGGAGATATATATGGGGTTCAGAT
Organism: Sinocyclocheilus grahami; assembly: GCF_001515645.1. NCBI lineage: Eukaryota > Metazoa > Chordata > Actinopteri > Cypriniformes > Cyprinidae > Sinocyclocheilus > Sinocyclocheilus grahami. The sequence goes on from NW_015505195.1 coordinate 2,629,070, forward strand.
CAGTCTTTTTAATGTTTTTCACTCCTTGTATGTCAACATCCAAGATGCAGATGAGGTTTTGTGCCTGAACGTCTTCTATGGATGATTTGCTGCAAGTGACAGTCAATTTAATGAGCAATAACATTTCATTTTTGTTGTTGTTATTGACTAGGCTATACACTTATGGACAATCTCAGCTACTTCAAAATGATTACTTTTGGGCATTGGTATGAAGAAGGCAAAGAAACAGTGGTGAAGTACCTCTGTGCTGAATTAAGAGGATAATGGGATCAGAAACCAGATGTCAATTTACAAATAAAATGTACCTGGTTCCATACATGTTCCCAGAAAACTCTGCATTCTCAATGAATTCACCCTTGTCGATTCCCTCTTGCATCTTCTCTCTGGTGACAAAGTTGTAATCTGGATTCAGGACAGAAACAAATGAAAATTAATCATAAAACCAAGCAAATTGTGACTGTTTACAAGGAAACATTGTAAGCTCTGTTGTCATCAATTGACCTGAAAGGGTATTTATTTGAAATATTCTTATGAGCAGGTAATCAGAAACTATTAAAAGAAAGATCTGTAAGAAAGACATTTTCAGATGATTTTTTTTGGGATTAACTATGTGACGTTTCTAAAGTCTTTTCACTGCTAAACAACACAAAATTGTTTATGCTCAGCAGGGGGGCGCTAAATGTTTATTTCAGAATCTCCGTTCGTATGACACGAAGTTAAAATGGTTCAACTAACTAAATGACGGGAATGGTGAATGAAACTTCTAAACTCTAAACTTCTCAAATACAAAAATAGCTGCGTTCACACATAAAATACTTTTATAATCTCACAAAAAAAGTCCTTTTCGTTAAGCCGGTGGTAAAGCTCCAGTAGGCTACTGCATGTTGCTGGATTCATACCATTCTGATGGTTTAACTCCACAGCAGCACATGAGAAGGGATCTAAAGCGGGACGGAATGGTTCTGCAGGCAAACAATTTATGACTACAGGAGGGTAAACACACTGACATCATCCGTGGCAGCACTGCTTAAAATAAATGTTTTGTAACATTATAAATGTCTTTACTGTCACATTTGGTAAATTGAATGCAACCTTTCTGAATAAAAGGTAGTGTAATGTAATGCAGTTAGTACAGCAAAATAAAAAAGTATATCAACAAAGCAGGTGAAATGCTTCCCGTATCTTTTGACGTCAATCAAACTCTACAGTATTTTGGCAAAAATCCATCTGTCACTACATTACCAGCCAACTAGACAGATGCCAATACGGACAGGTTGTGTGACAAGACTTCATCCTCAAAAACACAAACAATGTAAAAGAAAATTTAAAATAGACTATACACATTAAATACAGGTTCGCTTGCAACGAGGACGAGACCATGAAACCATAATAATTCAAGAGCGATTTAGATTTAGAGCTACATGGTACTACATTCTGATATAAAGTGTTAGAAAAGACATATTTTAAAATAACATTTTTAAGTTATTATTCAATCACAACAAATAAAAACCTTCCGTATTGAACATGGATTAGGTCAAGTAGGAAGCTTTGGTCTTGGTGCCCAGCTGAGAGAGAGAGAGAGAGAGAGAGTGCTGTAAACTAGAGAAGCTGACATGGGCAGACACTGAGCCCATTGCACGCCTGCGTCTCTCCGAGAGAGAAGCTCAGGAACTAATCCTTTTTGACGTCAATCAAACTCTACAGTATTTTGGCAAAAATCCATCTGTCACTACATTACCAGCCAACTAGACAGATGCCAATACGGACAGGTTGTGTGACAAGACTTCATCCTCAAAAACACAAACAATGTAAAAGAAAATTTAAAATAGACTATACACATTAAATACAGGTTCGCTTGCAACGAGGACGAGACCATGAAACCATAATAATTCAAGAGCGATTTAGATTTAGAGCTACATGGTACTACATTCTGATATAAAGTGTTAGAAAAGACATATTTTAAGTGTAATTTCTACTTAAATCATAAAAGTCTTTATTATTCAATCACAACAAATAAAAACCTTCCGTATTGAACATGGATTAGGTCAAGTAGGAAGCTTTGGTCTTGGTGCCCAGCTGAGAGAGAGAGAGAGAGAGAGAGAGTGCTGTAAACTAGAGAAGCTGACATGGGCAGACACTGAGCCATTGCACGCCTGCGTCTCTCCGAGAGAGAAGCTCAGGAACTAATCCACTGATCCGGGTGATTAGTGATTCTGTTTTGAGGTCTGTGGACTGGGTCTTGTAATAAAGAACAGGGCACCTATTTCCTGACAAAGAAACTTTTATTGATATATTTTAATTTTTTGTCATAGTAACTTTAAAATGTTAAATGTGTTGCTGATGTTCCAGCTGACTCAGAACAAACAAAAAATGTTCTTTTGTGAATTTTTATAAATTAAATTTATTGAAGAGTCTGTCTCTTTCACAATAATGCAATTTAGCAATGCATTTGTAAAGTGCCATGAAAATATCTTAATGAAGTCCGGTTCGGCCAGTGAAGAGGATTACCCAGCATGTAAGCCAAATGACAAAGGCCCAGTGACCTGATGCCTGTCTTAATGTTTTCTACAATGTCTGTCTGGAATCATGTCTGGTTCATTTTTTAGGGACTCTGCTGGAGACTAGACCAACCAACTGGACACACAATCTGATCAGGGAAAACGCTTGAAAAAAAATACAGTTGCCTCCTATGAGTTCGTTGTTGACTGTTTTCTGTTTATTTGATCAAATATCCCTGATGAAATATTTTGGCTACTGTATGTTCCAGTGTTTCTATCTCAACATTGTCTTAAGATGATGATAAAGAATTAAAATATATGTATAAGAATATTTAATGTGTGCTTATATTTTTTAAAGACAATATGGAATTTCAAAACTAAAATTCACTGTCAAATGTATTATGTATAATATTTTAATATATATATATATATATATATACCTACAGTATATAACTAAAAAGTGTGACAACTAGCCCCAGTCTATCCTGTAATGCATTGTAAATCATCTAAATAGGGCAAAACTCAAATTATATATTTTTGTCAATTATAAATGGAAATATAAAAATGAATTATGCTCAAACTATGCTACAAAATTGTCTATGCATATATTTTCAAGCAATATGGAATTTTACTAAACCAAAATTCACCATCAAATTTGATGTCAAAAATAATAATAAAAAAAAAAATATATATATATATATACTAAGAATGTGCTGAATAATAATAATTAAAATTATAATATTGATATGAAATTATCATACAATATCATGCGATGCATAGTCAGCTAAAATGTTATTTAAAGATGTATTTTGGAGACAAATGTTATTTTAAAATGTTATTTAAAGGCTCTGCGAAATTAACAAATAGATTCACTGAGCCGAATCAAATAACAATAATAATTTTGTCAAATAAAATAAAAAATGTGTCCATAAGTCTCCATAGAGTGTCCAAAAAGTTTGGTCTGCTAAGATATCCCTTGCAAAGTGTCCAAAAAAATTATTTCATTTGGGTTGCTGGGGCTGGAAGTGTGAATATAATTTTTGGTCACATTTGGGTTTTGAAGTAAAATACACTGTGAGAGTAGTGCAGCAGTTAACTTCCTTTTGCATTAGACACAAGGCTAGGCTAGGCTAATCCAACACTAACCTAATTCCACACAGATGAGTGTCCGTATAGTGGTGCTAATTAGAGATATGTCAGGACATCAGCCTCAGACATCTTTTTATCAGGTCATTCATTACAGTCATCTTTAAGAATGGCTGAAACGAACCAGGTGGTGTTAAGATGCTTATGATGCAATAAACAAACTGAAAAAGAGGAAATGCTTATTATTTATTGTACCTGCTACTGTTTCAGCTCAAACAATAGAGGTACAGGCACTGTCAGTGCCATAGGTTTGATTCCCAGGGAATACAGTACATTAACTGATTAAATTTATGCAATGTAAGTACTGTGGCTTTGGAGAAAATGTCAGTAAAATGCATAAATGTACTTCCAAATAGGCCAGCTCCACATTTGGAGCCTGGTGCTGAAAACAATTTTAAGGCTGACAATGACATTTGTTAGACAAAAAATTCAGTTTATTTTTTGTCAAAGAAAAACAGATGAGTCTGTACAAAATACACCATCATAAAACAAAGCTGGTTTTATGTTTAATTCTATTTCAGTTCTATCAAAAGTGCTTCACGATCTTTCAGTTACCTGTAGTAACTTGACTAGAGTGAGTAACAAAACTATTGCTAAAATACCATAAAGGAAATTGAATTCCTTTTCTGTTAGTTCTGAGCTTAGTTCCTTGAGTCATAATGTCATAACCTAGAGTGACTCAGTGTCAACAGACCTTTATTCTGCTTGGCAGTGGAGAGGAGTGAAGGCTAAGCAGAGAAGAGATCAACCTCAGCGTCCATATCCTGCATTAAGAATCAATTCCACCTGCTAATGGAGGGAAGCACGTGCTCTTCGATGCAGCTCTGCTGTACAGTACATATCAATACAATAACCTACCAATCACCTGTTAGGGGTTAAATATTAATTCATTACAAGAAAGTAGACAATTACATCTACACAGCATCTTAAAAGTTGAAGAGCAAAAAAAGTCAAAAATATACAGGGAACTACTTCAACTCAGAATATCTGTTGCTGAACCTTGTAGTCAAAACTATTTTTATTTATGCGTGAACTGTTTGATAAAATTAGCACTTTTTGAATTTACAAAACTTGTGAGAATGGCTTTGTAATTTTGCATCATATTCAGTCTCGTCTTTGAGATTTTATGCATGCTAAGGATAAGGGGATACTGAGAAAAAAAATTCAGAATATAAACAATTACACTACTGTATATCACCTGTGTAACAACTGAAATGATCATTTATCTTAAACCATATTTAAAGGATCCCATTCAATATTAAATTACAGTTACATAAGTATGGAAAATGAATGTACAAGATTCTTTGCACATTCTACACAAAACACAGTTCATAAATGATTTAAAAGTTAACTGCTTACCATTTCAGATACTGCTAGATCCAAATTAGAAAAGAACTCTTCAGTGTAAACATTCACAAAACTTGCTTTAGAGCTTTCTTAATGAGAATAACTTAACAATATTTGATAAAACAAGGTTTTATCCATAGAAACAACATTTTGCGATCAGTTTTACTGTCCTTACAATACTGTTACGGCAGATTTGTACATTAAAACTTTACCATTTCATTAAGAAATGAACACAGTGTGCTTCATGTAACTGGGCTGCATTCCGACAGGAACTTTTGGGCAATGACTCTGTTGGGCAAGACGTCCTCGAAGTTTTGCATCACCCCAGAAAGATTCTCCTCAGTAAAAGTGATCCGTTTGTGTAGAGTGCAAACAGGCAGATGACAGGACAGCTGTAACTCTTCACAAATACACTCGTCTCAGGTCCCCGGGTGAGGTGATAGTGTTGCACTGTGGACACAGTTTCTTGGCTCCCTGCAGGAAAGAGGGACCAATCAAGATCATTTAACAATCAAAAACAACATAAAAAGTTCACTTGTTGAAGTCACACGGTTGTGCAGGAAATCTTTTGTTAAGTACAGTATGATACATGTTCTCATCTCACCAGGGTGTGAAGCCAGCATTCCTCACAGTGGACATGCCAGCACTGGATGGAGGTCAGTGGTACTGTGTAGGAGTCCTGAAAAAAGTATAAGTACACAATAAAAGTACATGCATAAGAAAAATGTATTTGTCTGTTTTCATCATTGATAATAATAAGACACCTTTATTGAGAACCAAATGAGCATATTGCAATGATTTCTGAAGAAGCATGTGACACTGAAGACTGGAGCAAAGGCTGCTTAAATTCAACTTTGCCATATAAATTACATTTTAAAACATTAAAATAGAAAAAAGTTATTTGTATTGTAATAATAGGCAAGTCAAGTCACCTTTATTTGTATAACGCTTTATACAATACTGATTGTGTCAAAGCAGCTTTACAGAGTTAAACAGGAAAATAGTGTCAATAATGCAATTAGACAATAACAAAGAGTCATTTTACAGCTAAAGTCAGTTCATTGATTATTCTATTTTTCTATTCGATCTATTTTTGATTACATAAATGTAGCCTTGGAGAGCATAAGAGACTTCTTTCCAAAACATTAAAAAAATATATTACTGACCCCAAACTTTTGAATAGTAATGTCTACATAATTAATATATATATTAAAATGAATATAAAGTACACATCTAATTAAATAATGTATATTTATTTGCAATTACCAATTTTTTAAAATCCTTTTTGAATAAATATGCACGGTCAAGCTTACCATGCAGATGAGACACTTGAATCTGTCCCCTCGTGTGAGCTGCTTCTCCAGATCTCTGATCCGTGTTTTCAGGGCCTCCAGTGTAGTGAGGGAGGGGTTATCTTGTAAGCTAAACGAAACAAAGAACAAATCCATCAGAGATTGATTAGAGAGTCACAGCGTTCTGAGGGCTTTGTCGCTGAAGGCCACATTATGAATTCTAAATTACACATGAACGGTAATCAGAAGACAGCTTGCATCATTAAATGAGGTGCAGTCAGAAGCAAATTCAACATTGTAATACTTGAGAGTCAGCATTCCTATTGTAATGCCATATTGAACAGTAAAAATTAAGAGCATGCACTGAATGCATATGTCTATGTTCAAGTAAATGGATGTGAAATGTGATTGGTTAGCCACAAGAGATAATCAAAGAAAAGACAAAAAAGGTCCTACAGAAATTTGTAGTAACAATACAATTCCAAAACCTTTTATTGTGGGCAAAAACAGTCTAAGATGGCCCCTTGTATCGGCCCTTCCCACAGCAGGTGAGGGACAGACATGTCACTGCAGTGTGCAAACATTGTCTCAAGTGTAATTGCTTTATTAGTGTGTCCACACAGGGCCGGGCAGCAAGCGCCCCGCAGCGCACTGTCATTTGTCAGGAACGGTCCTCCTTCCCGCCTCACTAACCCTTCCTCACTCAAGTGTTTCCACTTCACCACAATTAAATAACACTCGCTCAGAGCCCCCTAATCCCCGGTAGGAACATCCTGCCCAACGCATTCCCATTTAATCAGCTCCCAGGAATTGAACTATGACAGCAGGGGGTTTAAGTGATCCATCAAAAATGCCTCATGTAATCGCCTCCAAATATAAGCATAATGAATGCTGGTTTTTCTCTTGTAGCTGTCTGGTGGAAATATGAAATAACTGCCCTTGTCCTCAGGCTAAATATCTATTGGAGAGGGGTGACGGATCAGGTACAAAAATATGCTGTAAAACAGAAATCCTACACAAGTGCATACCTAATATTAATATTATATATGATATATTTAATATAAAATTGAACACACACATATATATACTGTATATATATATATATATATATATATTATATGAAATGTTAGAATTTGCTAGCCAATCATGAGCTACGGAATAGAGACCTATATAATATAATATAATATAATATAATAAGATTTATGTTTTTGTGTGTGTGTGACAGAGAGAGTTTAAAAGTTAAAGAAAAAAGTTATTTTGATAGTGATGAACTTCTCTAATCTGTGGGTGGACATGTAAATACGTACAAATCACTCGCACGTAATACATTTATAATAATTACATTTAGAAAAAGTATTTCATTGTTTCTCTGCAATCTGACACTCCTCGACTGAAAAATGGATCAATCATGCTTATTAATGTTTCATTCCAAACCATAAGTCAAACACGCTTCAGTGGATCTGCCAAAGTGTAGCCCAGCTGAGAAAGAACTGATTTGTGTGACTCTTATTGAACGGGTCAGCCATATATAATTCCTCATGTGTCCCTTCCATGTGCAAACTTGACCTCAGTTGCACGATTAGTAATGCATTAAAATCTGTCCCAGTGCACACGGAAATAAGTTAAAACTTCCCAACAGGATTTAAGAAGTGCTGTATCATGATCCTGCAGAGATCTCTTCCAAGAAAATGACATGAATGTTGGAGAGGAGAAGGATGAAGGAGAGTGGGTGGAGGCGCTTGAATCTTAACCTACGTGTATCTCCCATATGAGCATCATAGCTAAGAGTGTCTGGAATACATGCACAAACCACAAACCACAGCTCCAACAGTATTTGCATATCAATTAGGTTTGATTTCAAACAATTGCCATTTCGATAGCTTTGCTGTTGTGTTACTTTGAGGAAAATGTCAGTTTTGTAATGAGCAAAAGTTTGTGAATAAAGGCCTCCTGTAGCGAATCGATGCGTATTTTTTTAAAGAAAAATATCCATATATAAAAAATGTATAAACAGTAATCTCTAGCTTCACCCCCCGGAGCCGTGTGGAACACTTTTTATTATGGATGTGATTATTGACGTTTATTTGACATCTTTTGGACTATTGAAAAATAACACCCATTCACTGCCATAATAAAGCTTGAAAGAGCCAGGACATTGTTTAATATAACTCCGATTTGATTCGTCTGAAAGAAGAAAGTCATATACACCTTGAGGCTTGAGGGTGAGTAAATTATGGGGTAATTTTCATTTTTGGGTGAACTATCCCTTTAAAATATACTTACATCTCTAACTCGCTGTTCTTACAGATTCTTGGAGATGTTGTGCTTCTATTGTTGTCAAACTCTCCATTGCTTGTAGTAGGAGTTTCTGCAGACATAGTACAGCATTATGAATAATTAGATTTATGCAAAAGAACACATTTACTATATATGTAAATACATATACACATAGTATAGTACAGTATAGTATAGTATAGTATATACGTGTACTGTTGTACTGTGTAGATATATGTGTGTGTGTGTGTGTGTGTGTGTGAGTGTATATAAGAAGCTAACTACATTAAACATTTACTAAACTAACATCTCGAAAAATCTCTTGGCTCACCTGAGTTTGCCAACTTGGTTTGCTCTGGAGATAACCTGCTAGTTGTGTCACCACTTTTAAAGCAAAAAAAAAGAATTAATAAAGCGTATAGGCCCTAATAATATGCTGTTTGTGTGTGTGCATACTTTAAAACAGCTCCTCTTAACGCCTGCCTCTCCTCTGCATTTCTGGGTTCATTTCCTGAACATGGAATCACATCCGCCTCTGTGTATCTGAGATGATTTGCTGAGGAAACATTTCTTACTATCAAAAATGCTTTCATGAAAGAACAAAAGATCAGTGCACATCCTTGCTGTGCCATAAACTGCTGACTGACAGCAAAAATAAGGATACTGTGCTTTTCCATATTCCAAATCATCACCGTCCACATCCAGATCTGCATCACTGTCCTGATGTTCTTTCAATGTGCTGCTCACCAAACCTTAAGACATTTGACATGAGGATTCATTAAATGACAAAAAAACTAAAGCCTTACAGAACAAGAGTGCCAAAGGAATGGAGAGTGTGAAATTCAAAAATAGGTTAAGATACAAATGCACCCTACTGATGAACTGCAAAGTGCTAACAAAATCAAAAGTGTTTTAAAGGACACAAGGGTCTGTATGATCTCTGAGCCCTTTGTGATCGGTTCTGCCTCTGTTTTTGACCCGTCTAAGTGCTTTTACAGTAATCTCCTTCTCATGAGGTTAACACCACTACCATTATCTCACGTGTCTGTTGTGAACTAATCACATACACACACACACACACACACACACACACACACACACACAAGCTCTGTTGCAAAACTAAGTGAGCTTGCCGTTTACATAATACATAGGCGGTCACTCAAGCTCATAAGCAACCGATTTGGGAATGCTGTGCATTGGCATTAACTCTACAAATAGACTTGCCTTTTGCATTCGATTTCAATAGATTATTACTCTATTTAGCATAATGCTAAACTTACATAAAATATATAAAATACTATTTCAGTCGTTCTACTTCAAATTTCAAATTTAATTTAATGTTTTACTTGACTTTTCTTTGTAATTACTTGTGGAATTTACAAGCAATTTCTGAGTGAAAATTGTTTTAAAGTAAATACTACACATTTGTTTCAGTGTAGCACATTTGGAGATTGGATTAAATAATCTGTTTTTAGTTGCACTGATTGTTTATAGATACATTTTAGTATTGCATTTTTTTTTCACTGAATCTGTCACTGCATAATGAGACTAAAGTTCTTCTCTGTAGACAGTTTTGTAGGTTTTGTATAGAGCAATACTCCAATGGAATTAGTGGGCTAAAGTCAGTCACACCTCTACTTTCTTCCAAATAACGCACATTTCATTCATAATATTATAAATACAGGCCTATAGTTCCTGCACATGTTTTTCTGAATTGTGTGAAATGGCTAATAAAAATAGGTAATACAAAACGATTATGTGGTCACCAAGGTGAATTGGTTTAGTCTTGACTTCTGGTCGTGAGTGACAGTGTTGGGGGGATGGAAAATCTGTTGATTGTCGAGTGCCAAATAAACACAGAGATGGACAGGAAAAGGTCAAAGCCATCAGGTGCCCAATTTAGGAAAAAAAGAAAAGAAGAAGAGGAGAAACGAGCAAAAGATAAAGGTATGCATCTATGTTCTCTCTGTATGATTATTACGGTATCCATGTCATGAATGAAGGGCTAATGTTAACTGGTGGGTATAACTTAAGTTTGTTAGCCTTTTTGCTATGATGCTTGCTATGCTTATACAACAATAATTCGGTTTTAACTCAACAAACACGAGATCTAATTTCACCATAATATTGTGCTTTGCAACAAAACTGTTACAAGTTCAGTTATTATTTATTTCCATCAGTTGGGTTAACGTTAGGCCCTGTAATTAGCCAACTGAATTTTCAAATCTGTGTAATTATAATTTAAATCGGACTACTTTTCAAATTGTATTTCATAAACCAACATCTCAGACGTTATGTCAAAACGTTATGGGGGGTTTCAAATCAAAAAATTACTTTCTGTTACAGAACAGGGCATTGATTTCATACATGTCCACTGTGGAGGACATCAGGATTTAAATCATGTTTATCAGGCATTTTGGGAGAATAATATGGAATATTTCCATATTACATCATAAATAAATATATTATAAATTATACATCAATATTCAAGCAGAGAGGAGATTTTCAAAACTAAAGTTGATCAAGTCATACCTGAGGTCAACAATGTCCCAGGAACTGCTCACTGGCCTTGCCGTCATCAGTATCAATCACTCAATAGGGGAGCAGATTTCATACGATGAAATCATTGATGATTATGCATCAAGGAAGGCCAGAAAGGTCAGGTTTTAGTTTCTGTTTTCTGTTCTTAGTGCAATAGTGTAATAATTAGATTCTCTTTAGTGTGTTTTCACATTTGTGTGAGGAAGGAGTTGTGCTATTTAGAATATTTATTCTATATTTTATTTGTATATTATTCTTAATAATTTATATTATTGCTGCTCTCTGCTCTTGTTAAATTTTTTATATATCTGATTGTATATATTTTTGGCACATTTATGTATATAGTGTATATTTATTTAAATTCTGATAACTTATACTGTCATATTTTGTGCAGAATTGTGTTCATTGTCTTTTGGCAATGGTGGAGGTGGAGATTGTGCACCTTAAAAAGTGTGTTTCCTGTTGTAATTGCAATAGTTAAATAACTGGATTATCTTAAGTGTGTTTTTCAAATGTTCTAATGAAGGATTTGTGCAATTGAGAAATATAATTTTCTCTTTCTCTTATGTTGTTATTATAAAATATAACTGTTTGTGCAGAGTTTAGTTTTTTTGGGCGCTCGAAGGGGGTCTCGCCCAGGGTGTAATTCATTGTAGAACCGCCACTGTTTGTACCTCTGAAGCCTCTGAGAACAGAAACCATCTGTATTCTTCTCTGTTCGGCCCATTCAAACTCCCTCCCGGCTGACAGCACAGAGCCATCTTCAACAACACACACTCTCTGTAGAAAACACACACATATCAGTATCTCTGGTGAAAATGTCTGCATTTGCTACCTGTCCTGAATGCCCTCTTGGCATTAGGTCACAGCTGAAAGGAACAGAAAATAAAAAGAAACATTTCACATGCAGGTTTAGAGTTTGTCTGATCCTTCTGGCCACATCTACCTGTCTTATACATCATACGACTGACTTAGCAGAACAGGACAGCTGACGCCTATCTCATGCTGCATGTCAGTACAGACATCACAAACAGTCTGTGATCTGTCAGTGAAAGCAGATCTAGAGAAAATACTGACTACAGGGGACGGAAGGTTAATTGTTTTGAATGAAACCTTTAAACATATGCACAATGAGAAATAAGCTGCATGTTCATCATACCTGGTCTTCCCCTGCTTTCCGTCTTTTAAGTTTCCCAATACGTGCTGTAAAAAAAAAAAAAATTCAGGTATAAGTTGAAATGTTTTGATGCTAATGACTCCCAAATCTGACCATACACTGCAAACTAAAATATAAAGTCCAATTTATACTATGCAAAAATGGTATTAAAAAAAAAAAATAGTAAGTGTGATATTCTAAGGACAGCATTATCTGTAAAATAATAAGTGATTTTTATACTGGCATGGCACTAAAGCCGAAATAAATTATTAAAATATTATGTGATCAACATATACTTTGTTAGTTTTTGTTTTTCTACTTGCTATTAGATTGGTCAAATTATTATTTTTATTTTTTTAAAGAAACATTTTAAATTATATATAAATATGTAAATTTTAGATTTTACAACTTTTAAATTAAATAATAAATTTGTCAATAATTAGGAAGCAGAATGAAATTATAATGTCAAAATTTAGCACACACTGCCTTTGTTTAAGAACAAAAATATATATTTTTTAACTACATTAACGTCCAGTAGATGGCAGCACTGTACTGAGGTCTGTCTCAATCTTTTGATTGACACGTAGTTTAGGAATGGATCCACCAATTTTGTTTGATTCCACCTGTAATTGTTAAAAGTTCAATATGCTCCACAAGAGACGTGCAAGCTAATGCAGCTAGATGTATATAATATGTATTTTGTGCTCACCTGATACCTGTCAGAGTGCACAGCCTCGTCAGCGGGACGTGGAGAGGAGGCAGAGGAGGAATCCTCTCTCTTTATATGCATTGAGAACAGAGACTGAGAGAGGTAAAGTGGTTATTATTGCCTGTAGACATAAATAAATTGTATATAACAAGTGTTGTGAAGTACATTGGAGAGTATGTACCTTAGGCGGACCAGCAGCGAGACACTCCTTTTGAGCGGGACCCTGACTGTAAACAGAACAGTGTTATTAACACATATTTCATCACCACAATCCCATTACCAACAAACCTCTGCCTTGTTTTAAACACAAAACTTGAACCAGAATATGCAAACATGCTTGGAAACGAGGGATCAGGTTGCATATTGTTCTCAATCTACATTTCCTTCACAGTCAAACAAAAATAATGTATAAAAAGCTCTCTCCACTCAGGTCCTGTAAAGCAGGAAGGCTCTAACACACCCTGGGGCCGAGTTCAATTTGACACAATTACTGTCCACAGCTCTGTCACTAACCAGATTATGGCTATAATTTCTTTATTGGAGAAATCCTTCATGTGTTCAGAGTGGCTAATGTGCCGCCCTGCCTCGTCTGATGCTGATAGCAAACGTTGAGGAAATGCGTTATTAGCTTGCTGTGATTTTCGCAGGGACTGCCTTGAGCTTGACTGGCTGTGAAATGTCAGGAACAATGTAACCGCTTGTAATTTGTGATGTTGCAATGATGGAGGAGACAGAGGAGAAGGGTGGAGGCATGGTGCACATGCCCGGAGGCTGTAGATAAATATGCCATCAAGACCTGGAAGCATTTAATGTGCCTTTGGAAGGGACAGGCTACAGGGAGGATGTGTCAGGGAGTTTGTGTGTGTATGTATGTTTGTGTGCGCGTGTTCAGAGTCTCAATCTGCTTTAATTCTGCCCTTCCTCCATCTCTCCTGTTCTTGTCTCCAGTTTTGATCTCTTTACTATGGGCGGTGATGCATTTTCATGAGCCTGGATGAGATTTGAGTAAGAGTGACAGAAGAGCATGCTGACTGTCAGCGGCACTTTACTGTCTACATGCTCCGGCCGACGCAAAGAGACTGAGGCAGTTAAAAAAAATCAAATCAACCCTCGACTGATGATATCAGATTAGCTGGATGGACAGAAAAACAAAAGAAGACATGAGCGAAGCAGAGGGAGGTTGATAGATATTGATTGTCGCAGTCATTATATGAATTGTATCACGTTCATTACAGAGGAACATGTCAGGTTTCCTCTGTAAAAGACTGTCATAGCAGACAGCACTGGGATACTCTATTTATTTATTTACTTAAATTTAAAATAAAACTAGTATTAATAAAATAAAAATAATAAGATAAATTATTTGCATTTATATTATGCTCCAGCATTCCCGCAACCCAGCAGTTTGAAGAAATAACGACTGGAAAGAATTATTTATAAATAAATAAAAAGTAATTGTTTGATTTTTGATTATGGCAACAAAATACACTCAAGAACCACAAAAATTGCGACACCATTTGGATAGTATATAATTTTTCTTTTAATTATTTTTTTAGATTTTTCAATTTAAATAATTAAATGTTAGATAATAATGTATTTGTGATAAAATAAAATGTATTTCTTTCTTTCTAAATGGTTTACATAAACAAAAAAACAAACAATCAAACAAATAAAGTAAAAAAAAAATGTATTCAAGAACCACAAAAAGTGGGTCGGCATTGAGATATTCTCGATTTAAGTACTTGATTCAAATAAATAATTCTTAAATAAAATTGTATTTATTATAAATAAAACAAAATGCATTCATTTCTACATGACTTGAATGAATGAATGAACGATAAATATTTATGAAAAATAAAAAAATTAAAATTAAAAGACTGCTTCAAGTGTGTGTCAAGAATGAATTGGACGATGTACCTATTGTGCAGCTGCATTAGACGCTCCATTTCATGCTCCATGTGTTCTTGCAGCTCTCCTGGCCGCAGCACAGCATGACAGATTGGACACATGGGCGTCTGAGTGTCATACAGGGCCTTCACTTTACCTGGAGAGATAGGTGACAGAGGGACACACAAAAAAGAAATGCTTTATTATTATAATCCTTCAATGAGCAATAAAGAGAATTCTTTACAATGATAAAAATCATCTAGTCCAGGCAGATGTGTCACATAAATGAAGCTCATCAACATGACAGTGGAAACATCGAGTAGTAATACCTGTCTCATAGCGAGGCCATCACAGGCTAACAAGTGGCCAGATGAAAGCAAATAGATCTGAATAAAACATGGATCTGCATGTAAACGTCACCTGGAGCCATGACCTTGAGAAATTTCTCTCTTTTAAATTTAATCTATGGTACATCTCAAATAAATTCACTGACAAGTACTAACTGCTTGCATCTCTGCCTAAAGGCAACCAACATCAGTAAACAATGAAATCCCATGGCTGAAATTGAATTTATAACCACATAACCTGCACAGATAACGTCAGCAAATAACAAGGTACTAAACCAAGTTGTGGTTAAAATCAACTGCTTAAATCAAGTAAAAAGTTCTATTAATTTGGTAATTCTGTTATTTTATGTTGCATCATAAATGCCTATAATGCTAAAGTTTTGATAAATAGTTTTTTTTTCCCCATATTGTTTGTTTTAAACTTTAATTAATTAAATTTACACTGCCATTTAAATGTTTGGGGTTGGCAAGATTTTTAATGATTTTGAAGTCTCTTATGCTTACCAAGTCTGCATTTATTTGATCAAAAATACTGTAAATAGTGTATTTTTGTACTGTTAATATTGTGAAATATAATCACAATTTAAAAAAACAACTGTAGAGGTATGCAAATACATATGTTGACAAGTAGGTAGGACAGCCTATCGTAGCCCTCGGACCAAACAATATGATTGGACGAACTTGTTATGGTCCTGTGCCTTCCACAGACAATTTAAATGCATTTAGACCACTTAACTTAGTGATTGCTATCAGGATGTAAAGAGACTTTCAACCAGCATAACAAAAAATGTTTTTGAACCAAATCGCCTACCCTGCATTTAACCCAAACTTTTGAATGATAGTGTACTTAAAATAAAAAAGAAATGTTAACATACTCCTTACAAAAAGGAAAAAAGCTATGAAAATGAACAGAAAATTACTTTGAAAGTAAAAAAAAAAATTGGAATATCACAAGAAAACAGGCAATCATCATCCTCAGATGGTCCCATAGCATTTTTCCCCAAGTTATAGGATGACTGCACATGCCAACATTTATATGACAACTTCTACCGTCATGATGGGAGATTAATTGTGAGACTGCCATGAACTGACCTTTCCAAAATGCCACATTTCATCCTGGCTTTCTGTCACATTACGACAATATGTCACAAGCCTGAAAAATACAATACTAGAGGCTTGTATTTCAGAGCCACATGCAAAGGGGTAAACAGCCATATTACCGGAGGCCAGATGAACCTGGCTCTCTCAGTAATTGATTGACATGAACTGTATTGGTTGCAAAGGCTTTTTCAAAATGTCACAATTCAGAATTCAGACAGCCAACGAGGTTTTGAGATCACATATCAGTTTCTTATGTTCAGTAATCCATAGAACATTTTAAACTAAAAACTAGAATAGAATACAGGGTATATACAGGAATCATGGAGTTAAATTTAATACCTTTTAAGACCTTTTTAAAGACTCTTTCCATACATTTTAAGACTTCATCGCCACTCCAAGTTTTAACCGGTTACATCGGCGACACTTTAACTTACATTTACTATATATTGATTGTAAGATAGCACAACTAAACAGACTTACTTTGTGATAACTCCTTATCAATACAACATAATTCAGAAGGGGGGAACAAAGCACAAGATAATTAATTGAGTGACTAACCAATGCAACCCAAGAAACAAGAATTAGACCAATAAACAAAACAACTAACAAAACTTATTAAGGAGGGGAAATAAAGCTCTCTGAGCTAACGGGGCAATGAGTTCACACAGTATATTCAAAAGATGTATTTGTCACATCAACTCTTATGTCTGCAAACCATAGCTGTTTTGTGGAGCACTTCTCATGGCAAACACCTGACTGATCAGACAGTTTACCTGTGATTACGGAGTGCTTGATTTGATGCAGACTTGACAGAGTGTCAGTACTGCCCCTGATTGTGACTGAATTATCATGGAAGGTAAAATAATGATCACAACTATTACATAATTTTAATTAAGCATCCCAAGCCCATGCCAGTAAAAAAAAAAAACTGCCCAAAGTAGCGCAATTACCATATTCCAAATATAAAAATGTCATTTCCATCCCTAAAATACATATTTTACAGTCACTGTTACGCACATTTATCATAAACACAGCTCAAATGCTTCCTACTAGTGTGGCCCAAAACATTTAGCACAGTTTTATTACAGGTAGAATGCAAAATGTTTCAGTACAAGCATTTCAGCCAAATGTAATTTATGCAATATTTCAAACCTTTAACCCACTGGGGAAAATCAACCCATGGCGACAGTTTAAAAGCAGCCCAATTTCGTGGAAAACAACAACAACAACCCTGCATCCAACACGAGCTTCAGAAGTCAGATTTGACTAATCAGGGATCAAAAGTAAGGAGAGATAACTGATAAGATGTTGGAGGATTTGCTCCTCAAAAGATCCCGAGCTCATTGACAAATATATTTTATTGTAAGATGTGCTCCCTTTACACAGTGCGATCGCGAAATCGAAAGTGAAAGTAAACTGCGACTGCGAGCGCTCATTCAAAAGGTATTTAAATACCCCACACGGCACCCTGATGCGTGAAAATTATATACAATATTAGAATGTTTGCGGGTGCGGACACAAAAATCGCGGGAGCGGATGGGAGCATGCAGTAATGGTCAGAAATTCAGCCAGAGCGGGATCAACAACCCCCGAGCTATCACACAGCAGCGAAGTCAGTCAGTGAGCACCGTAACAGATGACGTCAAATCTTGCGGGATTCCATAAATAAACCACACAGAACCCCACCATTCGGACAAATATACATAATGAAAAGATGATACATCGCGATTATGGTAAGGAGAGTTACATTTCCGACGAGTGCTTGCGGTGTTCGGCCAATCACAATGCACTGGGTCAGCTGGCCAATCAGAGCAGACTGTGCTTGTCGGAAGGAGGGACTTTGTAGAAAACAAAGCGTTTGAGAGAGGCGGGGCATAGAGGACCTACAATAATGTACAGTATTTGAAAAAGAATGTGTTTTTTGAACATTAAAGCATGTCAACATATTCTGTTACACCAAATACACAAAATAATGAACTTTAAAAAAGCATCATATGACCCCTTTAATACTTTTTAAGGGCCTTAATTTTCTCTAAATTGATTTATCAACTTTTAATACTTTTTAAGACCCCGCGGACACCCTGGAATATAATAGAATAGAATAGAATAGAATAGAATAATGTGACATTTGAAGGGAGGTCCCTTAATGGTTTCTGCCATGATTTTGCCTTTAAATAACTCCATAATGGGCGCAACATTTCAGTAATCCGAGGGCATGCGAGAGGCAGGCGATTGGCAGGGGGCTTGTTCCCTGGCAGACTTTCTGAGGAGAGTGGCAGTTATAAAACAGAATTGGGCCACTCCGCACCTGCCATGAAGCCCCGTCAAGTAGCCTGAACCCGTCTGGTTTGTGTTTAAGACATCAAATGTTTCATTTTATACAGGGGATTTCATCATTCCTTCAGTATGTTTTCTGAAGTGCAGGGAGTATGCAAGCTCCAGTGAGTGTTTTTATTGAGGAAAATAATGGGCCATTGAAAAAGGCTATTTAATGGGCAACATAATAGGCAATGTAGCAACACATCTGCTGTGGAAAGTAATTTCCTTCATTTTCAAAGGTATTTTTTTGATTCAGACCTTCTTTCATTAATCGGCTTAGAAGCAACTTAATCACTCTGGCACTGGACGAGGTACATGTGGAAAAAAGTCCAAGTTTGCTGTTATTGAGGGTAATCAATGTCTGAAATGGGAGGCAGAGTGAAAATATTACCGTGATAAATCCTAGAGCTCAGCTACAATTGCGAGAGAGAGACGTAGCACACTTGCATGTTCAATATTATAAAGCGATCTATTAGATTAAAGTGAAAATGGCTTCCATTAACATCCTTACTGTCAAGTCAATGAGCTCATTCTGATCTGTTCCCGCCTCCACATACTTTTACTGGCCAATCAGTGTCTTGTTAATGAATATTTACTGAATATTCAAATATATCAAAACCCCTTTGAAACAACTCCAGCCAAAAAAATTATGGTACACATATGTCAAAGGAAAACGTCTCGGTTACGTATGGTAACCCTCGTTCCCTGAAGGAGGGAACGGAGACGTCACGTCGTGACGACGAATTGGAATATTGCTTCGATAGACCAATCTACTTCGAGTGTAAACTAAATGAGCCAATGCACATTGGCATGCAATTATTGCATCCAGCTGCCACTGATCACAGCGTGAGTATAATAAGGCAGCAGGTGCAATGCATACCAGGTTTTCGCTGAGGAGCCGAGCCGGCGACCCGGCCACTCAGCGTTGGTACAGCAACCGTGGCGACGGGACGTGACGTCTCCGTTCCCTCCTTCAGGGAACGAGGGTTACCATACATAACCGAGACGTTCAAAGGAAAACGTCTCGGTTACGTATGGTAACCCTCGTTCCCTGAAGGAGGGAACGGAGACGTCACGTCGTGACGACGAATTGGAATATTGCTTCGATAGACCAATCTACTTCGAGTGTAAACTAAATGAGCCAATGCACATTGGCATGCAATTATTGCATCCAGCTGCCACTGATCACAGCGTGAGTATAATAAGGCAGCAGGTGCAATGCATACCAGGTTTTCGCTGAGGAGCCGAGCCGGCGACCCGGCCACTCAGCGTTGGTACAGCAACCGTGGCGACGGGACGTGACGTCTCCGTTCCCTCCTTCAGGGAACGAGGGTTACCATACATAACCGAGACGTTCCCTTTCACTCGGTCACTACGAGTCACGTCGTGACCGACAAATTGAGATCCCTACCAAAGCGCCATGGTGCTGCCCACTCCAGTGCCCTGTGCGAGCCGCCTGCGCCCCTATCTGGTGTAGGCCGGGGCTCGGGACAAGTAGTTCCACTCACCATTTTTCAAAGCAATACCTTACTAAGTGAGACTGGATAACACTGGGAAAACGTACCCGCTCAACTTGGAACAAGGACGCTGCGGAAGCCCCATCCTTCCCGAAGAAGGTTTTGGAAGCAAATACACATGTAGCATCCGTTTAGGTGTATATGGAGAAATGGAGGTGATTGTAACCCTCTTGGAAAGGCAGAAGTCTGCCGGGGAAACACGGGCTCTATGGCTATACCGTGGGCTATACACATACGAGAACCGCTTAGGTCTCAATATGGAACCCAGCCTTCCACGGTTCCCGCGGATTCATAAGTGAAGGCCCGGCGCCGGACGTTCCGCCGC
>NW_015505195.1:2649795-2650972 GCF_001515645.1 Sinocyclocheilus grahami
ATGCTTACCTACGGACTTCCCATTCACCGGGTCATGGTACGCAGCAATAGCAGCAACCTGGACTTTGAGGGTGGATGGAGACAGCCTTCGCTCCAGCCCTTGCTGCAGAAAGGAAAGCACAACCGCAATCGGGCATCTTCGGGGGTCTTCTCGGCGAGAAGAACACCACTCGACGAACAGGTTCCACTTCAAGGCGTAAGCGTGTCTCGTAGACGGTGCTCTTGCCGAAGTGATAGTGTTCACCTAGAACCTCTGCGTCCCGTAGAGGGACCAAACATGGAGTTTCCAAAGGTCTGGATGCGGGTGCCAAACAGTGCCCCCTCTCTGAGTCAGTAGGTCCTTCCTCAGAGGAATCGGCCAAGGAGGGGCTGTGGCGAGGAGCACTAGCTCAGGGAACCAGGTCTGAGTGGGCCAATACGGCGACACTAGCAAGACTTGCTCCTCGTCCTCCCGGATTTTGCACAGTGTCTCTGCGAGAAGGCTCACTGGGGGAAATGCATACTTGCGTAGGCCCTGCGGGAAAAAATGAAACAAAAGATTCTCCGCCCGGCCCTCCTCCGGGGGAGCGAGTGGTGCGTTCACCATCTCCCAAAGAGCAGATCCTTCCATCCCTGGGTCGCCTGTCTCAGGGCCGCATGCTTCTCTGCTTGCCAGCAGGTTTGCCGGGGGCCTGGACAGACGGGCCAGCCCACGCCCGGCAAGGCTGCTGCGGATGTGGCGCAGGAGCGGGGGCGGACACGGGGGCCCGCCCTCGGCGACGAACAGGCTGGGGCGCTGCAGCCGGCGGACGGATGGAGGCAGCACGCTTTTGTCGGATCGCCTCAGTCTGCTTCTGGGCAGCCGAGAACTGCTGGGCAAAGCTCTCGACTGCGTCACCGTAGAGGCCGGTCTGGGACACAGGGGAATTGAGGAACCGAACCTTGTCGGTGTCCCTCATGTCTGCCAGACACAGCCAGAGATGGCGCTCCTGGACCACAAGCATGGACATCGCACGACCCAGTGAACTCGCGGTGACCTTCGTTGCTCAGAGCGCAAGGTCAGTGGCGGTTCGGAGCTCTTTCAGAACTTCCGGATCGTGACCACCCTCGTGCAGGTCCTTCAGTGCCTTAGCCTGGTGCACCTGCAGTAACGCCATAGCATGTAAGGCGGAAGCAGCTTCCCCGCAAGCCGTATAGGC
>NW_015505195.1:2651126-2692693 GCF_001515645.1 Sinocyclocheilus grahami
CCGTGGGTCGCTCCACTGGATCGGAGGAGCAAGAGGAGTGATGGTCCCCAGAGGGTTGGTTCCCTGCGGGGTTTGCCATCACTGTAGCCCTCAAACTGCCCGCACTACTGCTGGAAGTGGTTCTCGTCTGCCTTCCACCAGAATGAACCCCAGATCGCGGCAGCGGAAACGGGACTCCGCCCCCTTGTGAGTAGCGGAGTCTGGGCTTAATGCCCAGACACGTGAGACAGCGATCGTGACCATCACCCGGTGCCAGGTAACGACTGCACCCAGAAACGCACGGGTGAAACGGCATCCTTATAAGGACGATCCGTCGTCTTTATAAAGATGCACCCGTGTAGCTCTTTTAGAGAAATTTGCTCTTTTTAGGAAATGCTCTTTTAGTGCTGAGGCGCACAGGGGAGATGGCCGCTTTGCAACACGACAGGAGGTAGTGCAGCCTGAAGTGCGCAACCCACTCGACACTGGAACGACCACCGCTGAAGCGCCGTCCCGCCAACACAGAAAGCTTCCGAGAGCGTGCTGAACTCGTAGTTCTCGAAATAAACAGAGCAGAACGATGTTGTCGCTCGGCTCCGAAGCGAGAAGCTGGTATGCATTGCACCTGCTGCCTTATTATACTCACGCTGTGATCAGTGGCAGCTGGATGCAATAATTGCATGCCAATGTGCATTGGCTCGTTTAGTTTACACTCGAAGTAGATTGGTCTATCGAAGTGATATCCCAATTCGTCGGTCACGACGTGACTCGTAGTGACCGACTGAAAGGGAACTGGCATGACTATGCAACAACAACTGAAAAGCAGCTAGTATAATGAACCTGAAAATATTTGATTTAGATATAAATGTCTTCTCCAGTATATTATTAACAATATTTAGTAAAACATAAACAACAACGAAGCACACAAAAAGCATGAAACTCTAGGTTGGTCCTGTAGGTTATGGTCTCAGATACAAAGGAGAGTGATCAGTGTCTTGGAAATCCCCCCATCATAAATGTCCCCATAAAGATGAGGGATAGACATCTATACAGCTGCTCGATAAAACTGTGGCAATCATCACTCCAGAGAGCGGATTGCTGCCTTTAACTGTGTGCTGTGTCAAAGATTTCAGCCCTGGAGAAACATTTAAGACCATGTTCAGCTCTACATGAAGACAAGTGAGTGACAACCAATACAAATGATTCACTGAACTCAGACTCATGTGAATCTCTTATGAAATATCTTCAAATTTACAAATTTTGGAATGAAACTAAAGTCTTCTCTTTTCTTCCATATTTTTAAGTACATCCAAGTGAAAATGTATTTTTTTTTTTTTGTAAAAGAAAAAAAATATAGGGTGTATTAAATATAGGGTAAAAAATATAGGGTGGGTTCTCAGTTATTGACTAAATTAATTCGAGTTTGTGCAAAGTAATTAATTGGACAAGTCTGGCATACGTCACCAGAGAGAAGTTTGTAGTAACACCAGAAGATTAAGCTATGCCATTTTGAGGTCAAATTCAAATAAATAAATAAATAAACTTTAAATAAATAAATACTTAAATAATAACATTAATAAATAAATAAACATTTCAAATAAATGAATTAATTAAACATGTACATGGATCAGTATTATTTTAGTATCATTAAGATACAAAAGTTTTCACTAATGTTGTGAATTAGTTTTTTATTTTTATATTTCCTGTTTTCATAAAGTTTTAGCAAATTTTGTCATTTGTAATTTTGATCATTTATTTTAATGTTTACATAGTTTTTATAAATGTTTATTTCTGTTGTAGTTTTAGTTATTTTAGTTCAAGTTAAACTTGGCAATTACCTAAAATTAATAAGATTTAATTTATTTTATTTTATTTCAGTTAACATTTATTTTATTTCAAGTAATGAAATTTTTTATTTTTTATTTATTGTTTGTTTGTTTTTTTTTAGTCTTAGTGAAATATTATAACCCTGGCATGGATGAATCGTTCACAATAAAATCAATAACATGCATACAGAAAATAGACAGGATTTTTTAACAAACCTCTGTAACCACCGCTCTCCATCTCATCTCCAGAAAATCAATACAGTGTGTCCAGATCATCAAGAAAAGCAGATATTTAAGCATGCAATCCTTTAAAATCAAGAGAGCTGACTACGCACAACTAGCTCTGTGCTAAATCTCAAAACATGTGCATTAAGGCAGTTTTTTTTTTTGAAGGACATTGTTATGTTTATTTTAAAAAGAGCATCTACTTGTAAATAAACACAACATATCTAAATCAATATGCCGTAGATTTGGGCAGGTTGTTAGCAGAAATCTGGGCTACAGTGTGTCTCTTCAAAAGGTTATTTTGATAGTAATTTATATTGAGGGTGGGAATTATTCTCTAGATCTTCTCAACAGGCTTAATTAATGAGCATTCAGGGAATCTTAAATAACAGAGACAGCCAGATCAAGTGATGAGCTATGTGTGAGAGAGTGTTCAAAAGAAAGCGAGAAAAGGACAAAAAGAAAATAACACCGGGGAAAACGAACAAGATTGTGTAAGGTCAAGCCTTTGGAGGAACAATTACGCAGCACACATCACAACAATATGATGCAGTCAGCATGATATTTTAATGACACCCATTAACCCTCATTCATCCCTGTGTCATGACTCAAACTGTGGTGTGATGGTCATAGACCATCATTCCCCTCTGAGATAAACTCCCATTATTTGATGGGTGGGTGCTGCTTTTTTATGGTCTCCCCAAGAACTCATCAGCAGGAGTTACGGGGCTGTGAAGGCAGACACTTCAAATAAACTGAGAAACTGGCCAAGATGAAGACGCACACCTGCAAACCAGAGGACAAGAGAGACAGTCCTGTCTGAGGTCCACACAGACAAAGTATCTGTACTACACCTGTGTGTGTGTGTGTGAGTGTGTAAACACATGGGTACAAATGTGGAAATGTGAATGAATGAGTGTCTATGTATACACATACCTTCTATGTGCACATGGTTGGGGAGTAACGCAATACATGTAATGGCGTTACATAATCAGGATACAAAAAACTGGTAACTGTAATCCATTACAGTTACTTCAAAAAAAGAAAGTAATCAGATTACAGTTACATTTTGTATAAATTGGGAATACTATCAGGATTACAATTTTAGTAAGAAATAATTGACGACGGGTCGTTGAATTATTAGAAAATAATGATCCAAGGTGGTGATGCGGCCACGACACGAAGCATCAGACTAATGCAATTATTAATGAAGTTATGAGAGGGAGAGAGAGAGAGATTAAGCGTGTGTGAATTACCTGAGTCTGTGCGTCTCTCAGCAGAGTTCGGCAGCAGCGTCTCTACTAATAGCGAAACTATGTTCCCTTTCAGTCGGTCACTCTCAACGTCACGTCGGAGGACCGACGAATTGGGATCTCGCTTAGAGGGACCAATCTACTTAGAGTGTAAACTAAATGAGCCAATGCACATTGGCATGCGATTATTGCATCCAGCTGCTGCTGATCACAGTGTGAATATAAGTAGGCAGCAGATGCCGCGCATATTCAGCTTTTCGCTTCAGAGCTGAGAGATCACATCGTTCTGCTCCTGACTACTCTACTGAGAGAAGAAGACTGAACGAAAAAAGTTCAGCGTGCTCTTGGAGAGCTCTTCGTGTTGGCGGACGGAGAGCAGGCTGGACCCTCCCGGGGGGTACCACCTGTTTCTTCGAGGCTCCCCCCGACGATCAGATGTCGGTTGCAGCATCGGAGGGTGAGCCAGAGCTTTCTGGAGAGGAAGATTCGGCTGCGCTGCTCTCCTCCGGGACTGTAGCAATGCCTGAATCGGATCCAGAAATAATGGCTATGCTTTCCCGAGCCGCCGTAGGGGTAGGGCTCGAGTGAAGACTTTCACCGTGTCCCGAGCCCTCAAGGTTGCACGATTGGTTCTCGGGGTGGTCCGCACTGGTTCTCAGCGCCCCGCCTCTGTGCCTTTCTTCCCGGAGGTGCATGAGGAGCCTCCCCTCCCGGGTCTGTAGGTACTCGACCGTGCGATGTCCACTATGGTGGTCCAGGAGCGCCATTTCTGGCTGTGACTGGCTGACATGCGCGAGACGACAAGACAAGATTCTTGAACGCCTCCGTGTCCCAGGCTGGCCTCCCTCCCCCGGAGGAGGGCCGGGTGGAGAATCTTTTCATCTTTTTCCACCACTGACCTCTCTGTCGGTGGTACCCAAATTCTCGACAAAGAGCAATTCCTATATTTCTGGATCCCCAGAGGGGACGGGGGGTTATGGACGATCTAGTGCGTATCACACTCACCCTCCTCTCTCGCCAGTGAGCAGCAGTGGGCGAATCGGGAGGACGAACCAACGGACAACCCACGCACCCTCTGCTTGAACACAGGTCAGTGTTACACACACCAGACCCCGCCTCGGACCGGTTACGAGACGCCCAGGCCGGGTCCCTGCGTTTTTCCGCGCTGCCCCACTGCGGGTACACCTGTAGGCGTCCCCCCCAAGTTCAGTGGCATCCGCTTCACAACAGTGAAGGTGGCCGATGGTCCTGTCTTGAGGGCGGAGGTTGCAGTCCTACTTCATTGTACCCAAGAAAGGCGGTGGGTTACAACCAATCTTTGACCTGCGTGCCTTGAACCGGGCCCTTCACCGGTTACCGTTCATGACGCATCTTCGGGTGCATCCGTCCCCGAGATTGGTTTGCAGTGGTCGACCTGAAGGACGCGTACTTCATGTGTCGACCCTTCCACACCACAGACCATTGCTGTGGTTCGCGTCCGAAGGACGAGCATATCAGTATGAGGTCCTGCCCTCCGGGCTGTCCCTGTTGCCCCGTGTCTTCACGTAAGTTACGGAGGTACCCCTTGTTCCCTTGAGAGAACAGAGCATTCGCATTCTCAACTACCTCGACGAAGCAGTCTCGGGATCAGTTGTGCGAACACAGGGATTTGGTGCTCTCACACCTCAGCCTGTTGGGCCTTCGGGTCAACTGGGAAAAGAGCAAACTCTCCCCGACGCAGAGGATCTCTTTTCCTGGTATGGAGGGGACTCGGTAAGAGCAGGATGGCGGTCCCACTGAAACAGTTCAGAGGCTCCTGGAGCATATGGCAGCTACGGCGGCACTCACGCCGCTGGGGCTGCTCCATATGAGACCGCACTGGCTCCATGGCCGAGTCCCAAGGTGCACCTTCCGGGTCCAAGTTACACTGGCCTGCCGCCAAACCTTCACCCCGTGGTCAGACCTTGCGTTCCTCCGGGCAGGAGTGCCCCTGGAGCAGGTCTCCAGGCATTCTGTGGTTTGCACAGATGCCTCAACCACCGGCTGGGGGCCACGTACAACGGGCTTGCAGTGTCAGGGGTTTGGACGGGGCCCCAACTGCACTGGCTGCCTCGAGTTGCTGGCAGTGCACCTTGCCCGGGGCCGTCTCAAAGGCGCTTACGAGGCAAGCATGTACTAGTCCGCACGGACAACACAGCGACCGTTGCGTACATCAACCGACAAGGTGGTCTGCGCTCCCATCGCTTATCGCAACTCACCCGCTACCTCCTCCTCTGGCGTCAGAAGCATCTGAGGTCGCTTCGTGCTGTTCACATTCCTGGACTGCTCAACCGGACAGCCGACGAGCTGTCCTGAGCTGCACTCCCGAGAGAATGGCGACTCCATCCCCAGACGGTCCAGCTGGTTTGGGATAGGTGGCCTACCGCAAGAGGTAGTTGACACCATCACTTCAGCGAGAGCACCGTCTACGAGACACGCCTACGCTTGAAGTGGAACCTGTTCGTTAAGTGGTGTTCTTCTCGCAGAGAAAACCCCTGAAGATGTCCGATCAGAGTTGTGCTGTCCTTTTTGCAGCAAGGGTTGGAGCAAAGGCTGTCTCCCTCCCCCCGTAAAGGTTATGTCCCTGCAATCTCTGCTAACCACGACCCCATAGAAAGAGGTCGTTGAGGAAGCATGACTTGGTCGTCAGGTTCCTTAAGGGGGCGAGAAGGTTAAATCCTCCACGGCCCCCTTCTATTCCCTCGTGGGACCTGACTCTGGTGCTCACGGCACTACAGCAGGGCCCATTT
This sequence comes from Sinocyclocheilus grahami, assembly GCF_001515645.1. NCBI lineage: Eukaryota > Metazoa > Chordata > Actinopteri > Cypriniformes > Cyprinidae > Sinocyclocheilus > Sinocyclocheilus grahami. The sequence continues at coordinate 2,657,178 of NW_015505195.1, forward strand.
GAGCCTTTTTGCAGGCGGTTGAGCTGAAGTTCCTTTCAATGAAGACTTTGCTCCTGTCTTACTCAGTGGGTAGTGCCATAGTAGCAGAAGCTGGTCCTCTTGTGCAGGCCCTGGCCTACGCCAAAAAGTAGGGGCGCAGGTGGCTGAAGTTCCTCTCAATGAAGACTTTGCTCCTGCTGGCATTGGCCTCTATCAAGAGGGTAGGGGACCTGCACTCATTTTCGGTCAACGATTCGTGCCTAGAGTTCGGGCCGGCTGATTCCCAGGTAACCCTGAGGCCCCGGCCCGGCTACGTGCCCAAGGTTCCCGCTACTCCCTTCAGGGATCAGGTGGTGAACCTCCAAGCGCTGCCCTCGGAGGAGGCAGACCCAGCCCTAGCTTTGCTCTGTCCCGTCCGAGCCTTAAGGTGCTACGTAGACCGGACGCAAAGCTTCAGGACCTCAGACCAGCTCTTTGTCTGTCACGGAGGCCGGCAGAAGGGGAATGCCGTCTCAAAGCAGAGGATGGCCCACTGGATAGTGGACGCCATCACCCTGGCTTATCAGGCACAGGGTGTGCCCTGCCCGCTCAGGTTGCGAGCTCACTCCACTAGAGGTGTTGCATCCTCCTGGGCGCTGGCTCGTGGCGCCTCGCTGACAGATATCTGTAGGGCTGCGGGCTGGGCGACCCCTAACACATTCGCTAGATTCTATAGCCTTCGTGTGGAGCCGGTATCCTCCTGTGTTCTCACCTCAAACGGGTAGAAGCACTGAGGGGCCCCGGCTTCGGGTCGGCTTGCAAAACCACTCCAGAGAGTCCATACAGCAGACCCTGTTGAGTTCCTCCGTCCCCTCGGCAGCCAGACGTGGCGGAGCGTCCGGCGCCAGGCCTTCACTCGCTGAATCCTCGAGAACCGGTAGGAGGCTGGGTTCCATATGTAAGACCTAAGTGGATCTCATATGTGTAAAGTCCACGGTATAGCCTTGAGCCCGTGTTTCCCCGGCAGACTTCTGCCATTCCAAGAGGGTTCAATCACCTCCATTCTTCCATATGCACCTAAGGGATGTCCATATGTGTATTGCTTCCGAAACCTCCTTCGGGAAGGTTCGAGCTTCCGTAACGCCCCTGTTCCAAGTAGGACGGGTACGTTTTCCTAGTGTTATCCAGTCTTACTCATTGGGTAGTGCCATTGCAGCAGTAGCTGGTCCTCTTGTGAAGAAGCCCTGGCCTACGCCAAAAACTAGGGGCGCAGGTGGCTTCCACAGGACACTGGAAGGGGCGGTAGCTGTGGCCTTTTGGTAGGATCCCAATTCGTCGGTCCGCCGACGTGACATCGAGAGTGACCGACTGAAAGGGAACGTCTCGGTTATGTATGTAACTCTCGTTCCCTGAAGGAGGGAACGGAGACGTCACGTCCCGTCGCCACAGTTCCTGTACCTCCACTGAGCGGCCGGGTCACCGGCTCGGCTCCTCAGCGAAAACCTGAATATGCGCTGCATCTGCTTCCTACTTATACTCACGCTGTGATCAGCAGCAGCTGGATGCAATAATCACATGCCAATGTGCATTGGCTCGTTTAGTTTACACTCGAAGTAGATTGGTCCCTCTAAGCGAGATCCCAATTCGTCGGTCCTCGACGTGAAGTCTCCGTTCCCTCCTTCAGGGAACGAGGGTTACATACGTAACCGAGACGTTCAGCTGCTTCAAGAACAGCGCCGTTATTACCCCGCTAGTGAGAAATGCCATATAGCTTTTTAAGTTGCTAAACTATTTTACTGATATAATCATCAGAGCAGTGCTAACAAGACGTTTCTCTGCGGGTGTGTGTCTGTAGCACTGTTTGTGTGTGTCTGTATAGGAGTGAGAGCAGGTGAAAGAGAGTTTTCCGTTCATAATAAAACGTCATTTTGAAAAACAAGGATATAATTCATAATTTTTATCCTATTGTTTAAAATATTTGATCGGTCAATGTCGTTATGGGTTTTGGTTATTTTCCTGTAAAGACCTTTGAAATAGGCTGACTGAAATCATTTAGCGAAGTGATATGGACATGTACTAACACGATGTGGAAGCAGAATGTCCGATGACCACATGGAGCAAGTCCCCTTTTTTCGTTACAAACCAATGAGTTTTAACTGAAGGAAAAGTTTGAATGCACATTTAGTCTTTCATTAGATATGCCAAATGCTGCCAACAGAATACATCACAGGATTAAACTTTGAATAATTTTGAATCCTACAATAGTTTAGCATTGTTTAATGTTAACATAATTCAGTGCATCTGTTTTTATTATATTTGCTTGAGGAAAAAAAATTCATATTTGTATTCTGTATTTTTTCTGTTTCTGTTGTGTTCTGGTTTCATATGAGCAGAGCATTTAGTTACAGCATAGATGGCATTTTCTTAAATATTTTATAATATGCATCAGATAGTTTATATTTTACATCATATCCATAATAAATATTAGTATTTTTGATGATATTGCTTTTACTTGACTATATTTACAATGTGACCTTGAAGGAATCCAAAAGTAATCAGATTACCTTACTTTCATATTGTGGTGCTTGGATTACATTACTGAGTACTTTTTTTCATTAATTTCATTTGTAACTGTAACAGAATACACTTTTAAAGTAACCCTCCCAAGCCTGTATGTGCAAGTATATGAGTGCATGTGTCTATGTACAAGATTATCATGTAACATTTTGTTGAGGAGGGCACTAGTGGCATCTAGGAATGTTTAAAAAAAAATTTGAAAAGTACAAAGTTTTTGTTAGTGTTCAAACAAACTTAATTAATCCATCCATCAAACCGCTTGTACTCTGTATGGTTGGGGGAGCATTAATTTAAATAATTTGAAACAATTTTAAAAAGTGGGGGAAAAAAGGTTACAACCATAAGATCACCAAGGGAAAGAGCAGATATGAACTAAAATAAATGAATGAATTAATTAATTAAATACATTTTAAATTATTTATAAACAAATTTTGAAATAGTGATGGAATAATTTGGAGTTTAAAGAAATTTATGCCACATTGATTTATATAAACACTTCTTCACCTACAAAACCTGTTCAATTTAATGATCAAAGTACCACTTTACAATATAGTTTTTACAATATAATTTTTTTAAGATTAGTTAAGGCATTAGGTATCTTGAACTAACGATTCTTTTAAAGTTAATTTCTATAGTTACCAATGAATTTTTACGTCAACTGGTATAAATGAACATCTATCACGATTATAAACAAACATGAATTAACAATAATCAATAGCATACTTATAAAGTAACATTAACCTAGATCAACAAAATGCATTTAAAAGCATACTTATAAATGAACATTAACCTAGATCAATAAAATAAAATTGTTAGTCTGTAAAATAAAACTAATATTATTGTAGCACATTATACGAGAAAATACTGTCTCAGTATTTCAAGTCACAATTAACACGATTAAAACGTCAGTAACCAAAAATAACGTTGTAAACACCAAAACACAAGTATTATTCTGATTTTATTACACTTAGAGCAAGTGCCGAATAGTGGATATAGCTACTGTATATAATACATCTATTGACGGAATAAGGTTGTGATGCTGAGGCGAAGCTAACGCAACCTCTCCAGGAGAAATCAAAACGCGCAACACTAAGACACTCAGCATCCTGAGGTAAAAATACAAAATTTAAAGTTTTTATATTTAAAATACAGTTAGTTAGGCAACATCACATAACGTTTTCACCATTACGACTGTTTAATAGTTCTATAAACAGTTCAATAAGCAAATACAATAATATTAGGTCACTTTCATTTTAGGTGGAACACAGCGTACGTCACAGCAAACAGCTGATTAATTTGATTGATTCCGTGTTTTGAACAAATCGGTTTAGTCAAAGTTTCATTAGCCCATGCATAAACATCTGATGAATCTGCCGTTTGAACGAATCATTTGAACGAACGACTCAATGACTCACTCATTAAACGCTCACTACTGGCACCTACTGGCATTTTAATTTCATTGAAAAGTATCATTTCCACCATCATTTCTTGTTTGTATATTCAAAAATATTTAAAAGAATCTCATAATAGTATTTAATGCAGTTGTATTTTTCAGTGTACATGATAACGTATAGATAATCACATTATTATAATTGAATTTATAGATCAAATGTAAGAGTTTTTTATTTCATATAAAAAAATACATGAAATCAGTCCTGGAGCAATCCAGAAAAGTAATGGGTTGAAAATCACATGTCTCATGAGTTTCTATGTCAAATCTGAAGATACGATGAAAAATTAGATTCCTGCAACCATTTTTCTGAGACTATGTCTAAGTAATGATTATGACTATGACTAAGTAATCACACTCTAATGGCCATTCATATAGACCGCATTCACACTGATAGCTGTCATACAGACAGTAATCACACGCTAATGTGTGGTCATACAGATGGTAATCATGCAGATACAGCCACATTAACCACAAAACACACACACATATATACAGTATATATATATATATATATATATATATATATATATATATATATATATAAAGCTCGATACCACAGAGCCCCCCCCCCCACATAACAAATCCCAATTTAACCCCTGTGTATATATATATATATAAGATACAATTTTAATACATTTGTATGTTGGATTCAAAGGCCACTGCTCAAAAAAAAAAAAACATACACTCAATCTGAATGCTTCCGATTGTGTATGTAAATTTATAGATCAAATGTAAGAATTTGAAATGAAAGTATTAATGAGATTAGAGGGAAAATGCCCTCTATTAAAAAGGTAAAAAAAATGCCCTTGGATAAAACATAAAAAACACGCAGATTTGGTGTATATATATATATATATGTATGTGTGTGTGTGTGTGTGTGTGTGTATATAAATAAGTGTGTGTGTTTGTGTGGGGCCAAACCCCAACTCTCCACCTGAGACAGCTCTGTCTGCACAAAGCCTAATGGGCCAGTCGAGAGTCAATGAAGTGGCAGCTAACACCGCATAAACCTTGAGCTTGAGGGGCTGCACTGCACTAAGCCTCACTGTAAAACACATACACACACACACACAAACAATTAGAAATGCACACACACAACCAAATACACAAATATTCTTAAATCCACACAAACCCATATTAATACATAAACACAGGACTTCAATATCCATTTTTAAGCATTTTTGAGTGTTGCTGTGCATGGTTTGGTCACCAATCTCATATCTACAGTGCTAAGCTATGTCCTTGTTATTAAAAATACAGAATAACCATATGATTGTCATTATTTTGCCTGAATATATGTCTCACCCACCCACATTCAATACATTCTTATGGAGCAGGTGTGAGCATCTCAAACTAATGAGGCCGTTAGACCCTAATAATCCATTTCAATCTAACGCAACCAACTCCCACATACATGCTGATAAGATCAGATAGCCTTGCTCTCGCCAACTACTGTCAAATACAGATACCCTGACAAGGTAAAGAAAGCATGGGATGCTTTGAAGATGATCTTGTTTTGGAATAATACAGATTTTGTGACAGCTTTTGGAGGATGTGATCAGAGGATCCTCAAAGAGGGTAACAGGGCTTTCACAAAAGTCGGAAGCACTCTGAAAATTAATAACCCAATGATGAAAGAGCAAAATAGATTACCCTGATTAAGCACACCTGCAATGGCATGAACTTAAAAAAAACACCATTAGTGGATTTAGAAATTGATCAAAGGGATAGTTCCCTGAAAAATGAAAATGTTGTCATCATTTACTCACCCTCATGTCATTCCACACCCGTATGACCGACGTTTATGTTTAATGTTCACGCTGCTCTTTTCTATCCAATGAAAAATGGATGGTGACCAGGGGCTTTCAAGTTCCAAAAACCATCATAAAAATATTTAATCGTTATATTCAAAGTCTTCTGAAGTCATGTGATAGTTTGAAATTAAAGTTATTCACTGAAAATCTTGCCCTGAAAACAATCCACCATTCATTTTTATTGTATGGAAAAGAGCAGCTTGAATGAAAAGACGAAAGTCATGATGAGCAAATGATGATGGACTTTTCATTTTGCTTGAACTATCCCTTTAATGATTTTCTGTATCACTCTTTGAACAGTTGGATGAAATCTCTGGATCGATACAGCCATGCTGACACACATTCAAACAGAGACAAGTGTATTTATCTGGCTGGCCTGTGGATGGTGGCACAGTGGTTGATTTTCTCATTTTATTGGCCACCGGGGTAGAACAGGCCTGTGCTTGTTCAGAGTCAGCCAGCGAGACACAGTCAGCCTAAGCACACAACTGCCTCACTGGAGTCTCTACCAGTGCCAAACACACTGGACAAAATGGTTGTATGGTTGCACTCCACAGAGGAAATAGCTGATGAAATGATTTAGAAATAATTGGGTGAATGTTTCAGGTTTAAAAAAAAAGGGTCCATTTAATTTTAGTTTAAAAACACTGATATAGTCTGAGGGTCTTAAAATCCCAGGAAAATTTTGAAATTAATTGTGAGGATGTGCTACTGATGATCATATAATCATAGAAGGAATCACTGTATTTTCACTCTGTGAAAATTTGAAGGAACAACTTTTTGAACAGCGACCCTTCCTACTTCAAAGGTGCAAAAATGCATGAAAATGTGAAAACAAGCATATGTGAAAGAAGCAAAGCAGTCTTCGTTGTAAAGGGATAATTGAAAATAAAAAATTCTGTGATCAATAATATATCTGAAAAGCAATTTATGCTTTTAAGACTAAGAATGGATGGTTGAGAAATTCTGGAAATACTGTGTTCAACTCTTACTCACCCTCATGCTGTTCCAAAACCGTATGACTTTCTTTCTTCTGCAGAACACAAAAGAAGACATGTGAAGAATGTTGGTAACCAAACAGTTTTGGTTACTGTTGACTTCCATTGTATGGAAGAAAACATTTCTCAAAATATCTTATATGTTTCACAGAGGAAATAAAGTCATACAGGTTTGGAACAACATGAAGCGTGAGTAAATAATGACAGAATTTTATTTTTCGGGTGAAATATCCCTTTAACAGCATTTCAACTGCAGTGTAGAAATTCCCAGATCCTCACATTGGTTAATTCCATACAACGTAGCTTTTTCATGACATAGGTAAAAAACACAAACACTTTGTTATTAATGACAGTCTTCTGACCTTCGTTTAATAGCAATTCTTGGTTTCCACCTGCTGTGGGAGCTGTGGGAGGACTAGGCCACCCAGTCTGAAGAGAGTTTAACACAGACGAGCTCCTGCGGCACAGAAAAACATGACTTGATCTTGAACGTCTAGAAGCCCATTATGGGCTGAAACAGCATCTGTGTTTTAGACTGCATTCGTCCATGTATGCTTGGGAATATGGTTCTTAACTCAAACAGACAGTTTACGTAAGACATAAGTCAGCAAGGCTTTGGTTTTTGGTTAGGTTTTTAATCCTAGAGGCACATTGACTGACAAATGCAATTATATACACATTACATACATTGTTGCGGTTGCAACAACATGCAACAAACCCATCTATTCCTCTCCCACTCTCTTCAACAAGTTCCAATCAGATTGCATACATTAATATGCAACTTCTGTGTAAGTTGCATCAAATTGCATCATGAGCAGAACTATATATATTTTTAATTGTGGTGGTTGGTCGCTTTACATGGCCAGAATAACATAAGTGTAATAAACTTAATTCTTAAAAGTCAGGCTATGTGAGAGTACTTTGCTAAATAAAAAGGTTAACTGAAACTTTAATAGCAAGAATTTGACCTTACTGAAACATGTTTGTGGTTTGTGTATGAAGCCCAAAACCCAAACAAAAGCAACACACCATCACCCTATAAAACTTCACTCTGAGAAAGGTCACAGAGCAAGGCATAATTCAAGCAACCAATGGGAACACAGCCACCAGGCAACCAGTTCAGCACAACATCCAAACATCCTTAACCCCAACCCACTACCATGCCCTGAGCTTGTTGCTCCACTAACGCTGCATTGTTCAGCTCATTAAGTTGCTAAAGGCTAATTAGACAGCTTACGAGTGGAGGGTAGTAATGCTGAGCGAGGAGGGGGCACGACCAAATCAGGGTTTTCTGCCACACTGTATTGTCTTGGAGGCAGTAAATCCATGAAGTTTGAGATACAAGAGACTGACAAGTCACTGATGCAGCAATGGTGAAAAAATATATTAAGTAATTTTTATGCCACTTTTTTAAAGTATGATGACAGTACATTTGTGCTTGGCCCGACTTTATTTTAAAAAAGTAGAGGCTCAAATCCTATACATATCTAGATATTATATATACCCATGTAGTTAGATACTAAAAGTCTACATATTAAATAATACTAAATATTACTTATAAGCTATTATTTAACAAAAATATTTGACTGCATCTAAGAATTAAAATGATAAAACAGCAATATCATTTCTGATAAAACGCCTTCAAATATAAATATCAAAAGCATAATATTTAGTTGTGGTTCCATATTTAGCTTGTTACTGCATAATTTTCCCCATTACAAAAAAGTAACATTCATTAAAATTATGATATTCAGGAAATTACATTATTTGACTATATCACTCATTTCTATAGTATTACAGGAAGTAAAAGAAAAACTCTGGAGATAAAACCCATTTTCTCAGATCTTACAATTATTGTACTAAATTGATTCAGCTTAAGCTATTATAAGAATTATTATAAGTTATAATAAGAAAAAATGTATGTATATAATGGTATTTTTGTTTTATTTTTTAATATTACATATTTTGTGTATTTAATTTAGATTATGTCTGTTGTTTAATGTAGATGACCTCATAAAATTTTCTCAAGGATAAGTGACCTTTTGATGAAAATGACTTAATTGTTTAAAGGTATTCATGCCCTATGTTGTGGCTTATTATTTGAAAGTGTCATTATATTGTACTTTTAATCTTAGGTAATGTATTCAAATTCCAATTTACAGTGTGTGCTGTCTGTCTACCTTTTTAAATAGTAGTCAACCGGTGACATTATTTCAGGTCATGGCCTTATTCACCTAGCCAAGGATAACCAAACATACAAAGCCTTCACACAGCCCTGAGTAAACACAATAGCCGATGCTCCTCATCTGCCCAGCCTGCCAAAGTCATTCTCTGGGTGTGTACGTGTGTGCTCACCTCATCCTTCCCTCATCAATCCCCCAGCAATCCCACAAGCCAATACTCCGTGTCTGCACGAAGCAACAAAGGCCACTGCCAGCTGAGCTGATATAGATCCACAGGTCTCTGTTCTTGTTCAATCAGGTCATGAAACAAATCAGCAGTAAGGGCACTTTGAGCTAAAAGTTTAATCTTCCATCTCATCTGCTCAGGATGCAGCTATCGAATGCCCGCTTAGTATCCGCTAATGAGGTTAAACTCTCCTCCTTTCGGACAAGGTCTTGCCCAAATGCCTACAAAGCATAACAAGACTTTAAAATAAAATTCAGATTAAGAGTAATCGACACAAAACATGTTTAAGCAAGAAAAGTTCACCGGGAAAAACCACAGATATGCTCTGGAGGATATGATGGCCTTTTGATTGCACTCGTGGGAATTGTTGAGTCATAATGAGGCTGAACCCTTTAATGCCACAGTACTTGTGTGGTCCCATGGGCTAATTAGGCCAATTAGCATACTAATTGCCACACGCAAATCAGGAGCATTTCAAGCAACAGAAGCTGAAGAACACTGAAGCTTATGGACAGCAGCCATCTTTCAGGCTAATTCCCTGTCCACTCTGTGACACAGACCCTCGTTAGTTCTGCAGTAAAAAACATAAGAAGCACATAAAACATTATATACTGCTTGACTGTTGTTTTCTTACTAATTAGCAAAGGACTGATTTATGGTTATGACACAAATCCCCAATAGATTTTAAACTATATTTCCCCAGGCTCTTTCATGCTTCCATACAAATGCACACATATCCCAAGATGCAAAAGGGTCAACAATTAAATTCTGTAAACCACAGAATGAAGTATTTAATGTTATGAAGGCTTTGAAATCATAGCTGACATTTCATAACACTGAATTGTGAAAGGCACTGGTGTCAAAATATAAATAAAAAGGTTTTAAAATTTAAAAGGGGAATTTAGCCATCACATCATCATAAAAATGGATATTCATTTTGAGCTTTGCTAAATATTACATTTAATAGTGTACTGGATACTGGATACTGGATATTTAATTGTGCATGATAATTTCCCGTTTCACCAAAAAAAAAATTATTTATTATTTATGAATTATTAATTAATCAGTAGAAATGTATGCTGCCAGCAAAATATTAAAATATTACAAAATATTATGCTTTTGGTATTTATGTGTTTTGATAAAATGAATATATACAAATTCAATTATAATGCTGTTTTACGATGTTAATTGTTAGATAAAATCGGGAAGATCAAGACCTCTGAGAATGGACAGGCCAAAAACCCTAGTTTAAGACAACTGATGTGTTTAAAATGAGCCACTTTTTATTCTAGGTTAAATTTATTACTGAAATATAGATACTAAAAAAAAGAATCTATAGCAGCAAATAGCCATTGTTGTACCAATAAATTGTCCCTACTTTTTTGGGGATCAATTACAGTAATTGGTAAAATACAAGCCATATGAACTGTAAAGTGCATTCTTCTATTATATGAGAAAAGCTTACAAACCCTCAGTGCTTTGTATTAAAACAGCATTACTTTATGATGTTTTTAATTTAAAGCTCAGGAGTAAGTGAAACCAATTTACTCCATTACACGTACAAAAAAGTGGCGTGTGTCATCTTTTTTCAATATTGTGTAGAAAAACCTCTAAAACGCAGTTCAAGTGTGGTTTGTGGTGAGCCAGCTGTGTGTTTAGTGTGACTTGTGTAAAAAGGCTGAATTGCCATTTGGATACTATTACAAACATCAGCCAAGCATCAGTCACTAATGATAGCCCCAGATGTTAGAGGCCCTACAGGTGGACTGAGTTTCAAGGGTCATTCACAGAAACAACACTGTGCTCTCTAAAGACCTTTGTACACAGAAACAATTATGAACAAATCTAAAATCTGATTGCCGTTTTTAAACAATCATGTTTTCGATTGCTGCTTTAATGCAAGGCTGCACACATGCTCTTAAACTGAATAGCATACACATTTAAGAGATGTACAGAGACACAGTGTGACAGAGAAGTAGAGACAGTAAGTAAGAGTGAGACAGGTAGACAGAGCAGCAGATGTCAAGCCATCGTCTGTCTGTTGTCTTTGACTCTGTTGGCCCTCTGTGATGACTATTTAAACCCACATTCTGCCCTTTCTGCCCTCTGCATTTGCTTGACTGATTTGTGGACTCATGGGACTCGAGATGTGCTGTTTTGTACTGAGCCAGCAATCGACAGTCTTTGCTGCCCTCCCTCTCCACCTTGGCCTGCCCCACGTGCTTCAAGTCTTCTTGCTGCCGCTCTTTGATGTGAGATCAAAGAGGGCCGCTTTGGCACACACAATGCTGGTCAATCAGGTGCAGTGTCAATGTACTTCAGAGCTGTCTATTGCCTAAATAAGTCCAAACTGCTCTTAAACAGCATTTAATTAAGATTTTCTCTTGTCTGTAACACTCAATTTAGTCATGTCCTTGCATTCAAAAACAGATGGATGGAAATAAAACAAAAGATATATTAACTTCCAAGGCTACAATTATATAATGTCCTTGAATTACTTCATTTGGGATTTTTTGAGCAAATAATGACATATGCATTTATAAAATTGTATTAATTAATAATCATATTAATTAACTCAAATACAATCCAAATCAAAATGCAAAAAGATTCTGTAATTGATTTGCAGAAAGGTGCAGAAATTTGTTAATAATGGGGTGTGAGAAATTGTTATTGTAGCTCTGACTGAGCTCCTGGGGCTAAAGCCCTTATTTTATTTGTCTCACGTTCCCAATAACACATAAAAGCCCTGGGTGGAGTAGCGTTGCTTTAACTAGAGCCCCCAGAGTCTGTGAAGCCCTCAGACGACAAGCATGCTGATCCTGCCAGTAATGGGCCTACAGGCCCTTTGTTCAACCCAAATATTCAGATGTGTGCAGCGCATTTTATGGAGGACTGTTTCCTGAACCTGCAGAGTAGTGTGTCTGTGCACAAAGATTGTTTCTATAAAGTGGGGCAGTTCCAACTTTGCAAGGACAGTCCGGCGCTTCTGACTCACACCCTGTAAGTAAGTTTTTTATATTTAAAGAATTTGCCACTGACGATTCAAACACAAGTTTTGAGCAGTGTAGAGTAGCGCTTGTTGTTTGTCGTTTCTCCGATCACAAATGCAGACATGGTTTTGTTTACGCGGCGCGATACGAAATGCAACGCGTAAAAAGACAGTATAAGTCATTATAATCAGTCCCCACTGGATGCAACAAATGCCTCATTTGTAATGGGTTTTATTGGTGTTGTCTCATCGCGCTGGGACATGGCATCACAGTATGGTAAGGGGCGTAACATTTCTGTCACACGCTTGAGGTATTCAGCCAATCACAATGCACTGGATAGCTGGCCAATCAGCGTAAACCTCGCTTTTCAGAATGATGAGCTTTGTAAAAATCGACGCGTTTCAGAAAGGCGGGGCATAGAGGAGCAACAATAAGGCGGGGCATAGAGGAGGAAAATAATGTGTTTTTTTACCTTAAACTGCATAAACACATTGCATTACACCAAATACACAACATAATGTTCTTTTTAGCAACGTCATATGACCCCTTTAATTGTCAAATTAAGCAGAAAAAAATCCAGTAACTAAACACCGCCTACGTAATAACTGAGCTGGGCTGACTGGAGTTTGTTTGAAGACAGTATGGGTGGTACACAGACCTCCCCTCTAATTCACATTCCTTCCATCCGGAGAAGATGAATTAGGAAGAAAACAAGAAAAGAACGTCAAGTCCCCAACCAGGATGAAAGCTCTCAAACTTAAGAGAATATTAGGAGAATAAACTACTTCAGCAGTGGGAGACAAAATATCAAATTAGCCTCATTCAACATCAAACAGAATAACTGAAAGTAAATTACTTTTTTTTTTTACAAGATGTTTTCACCTGCAAAAATATATAAATTCCACACTTATGTACATCAAATATATTATATTATATTATATTTATTATATACAAAAAATAAATGAATAATAAAACAACTTAATATAACATCAGACTTTTTTGCAAAACCTGCTTGTCAATAAATTCTAGAAATATACAGTTATCGCACTGTCACTTACTTTTCCCCACTTCAGAACTTAGATCATCATATATTTTACATATTTTATTATATGTAACAACTAAATATCAATATGGCCCTAGCAAACCTCTAATCTTAGGGACAGAGGGAGGATGAGAGGAACATTCAGTAGATCAATGCAACACTAAGGCTGCTGGACAATCTTCCCAGATTTATGATCTCTATGGCAGACAGTTGAATACAGTCCATCTGCAACTCTCACAATGAACAATATTTTACAGCATCTGCCAGCTGTAGCTCATACATATGCTCTTTTTGTCTCTTACTGGCACCCTTAATTAGGCCGCCCAATCACTTTGCTTCATAAAGGCCGTACTGCCATAGAGACAAGAATCAACTTCTCTTGGCACACAGGGAATAGCAGGCAAAGCAGTGATAACATTTTTAGGATCTGGGCAGATTTATAATTTGACCCTCCTCTGCCATTCAGGTTTGATCATGGGGATTAGTGATATACCCGCTGTATGATAAGAAACAAACAACTTAATATTTACAATGGCAAATTCAATTCACCACCCCCAGGCAATAAAGTCAAACCCAACAGGGTAAGGCGATGTGCACCTTCATCTTGGCTGTATTAGCTGGCTGCTTATCACGGTTCATCTGTACTAATAAGCAGCAATAAACAGAGGCCTTTTTTGGGTTATAAATTAGCACCAGTCAGTGGAGCTGTTACTGTCCCACTGATAAGCTTTATATCTTCTGACTTTTGTTTGCCTCTGTCTCTCTCTGTGAATGAGGTGATCCATGTAATTTCCAACATCAATGAAAACCAGACATCTTACAGTGGTCTCTGGCACAGAGAGAATACTCAACAAATAGATTAAATGATAAAACTGTCATTCTGCCTGTGAATCACTGAATCACCCCAGATAAACTGGCAGGATGGTCCAAATAACCAATTGGAACCAGAATTCCAAACACTGACAGCTCTGTTTCCTGGGAAAACCCTCCAAAGCAGAATGGCACTCCTGTATTACAATGAAACACTTAACTTAAGACCATCTTCTTTATTAAAACAACAATTGCTACAGAGCTCAGATGTATTTCCACCTGTTTATACACATTCGTTGATCACACGTCTAACAGAAAGGGCACTAGATCAGATTAACACATAACTTCAACACATGTTCAACTTCGATGTAATTGATTGCAAGAACGTGAAACTCACTTTGTCAGGCTTATAATACTAACGGTTTCTGCTGAGAGTCTGCTGATGATTGAGTGGTACTGATACAATATATGATCCTAAACTAAACCTAAACATACCGCCATACTGAAAACCTGATGTTTGCCACCACCATCACTGAAGATTTTTATCCTGTGTAATATAGATAGACAGACAGAGAGAGAAACAGATAGATAGACAGACAGATAAATAGACAGACAGTTGTTCATACAAAAATCTTACTGGATTACTATATTTTAAAACGAACTGTAAATCAATTTAGAAATTTTAAACTGGTATTCCTGGTATTTTACTGGCACACTAAAGAAAACAATACAAAAAATACTTTGCAAAGCATCTAATGTGCCTACAACCTTTGCACAGTACTGTATATATAGACAATTGGTGGCTGACTAAATACTTTTTTTCTCCACTGTACATACATACATATTTCACTGAATATAGTCATATGCACTGACGTATATATACATATGTAAATATGTACATATATACATATACTCACACAGAAGGGACACTCTATACTGAACCCAAAATTCCTTACTAATTCCATTCCATCTCTAGCCAATGCTTACCCCATTGACAAAAAAAAAAATGTCTTCCACCTCTTTTCCTTTAGCATCCACAAAATTCTGTCAAGAGACTTTGGGAATAGCATTAATACATAAACTTATTGTAGAAACCCAGGTACAGCTCTGTAAACAGCGAAAAGCAAGTCACTTACATTCTGAGTCTGACCATGCTGTATGAACTGGCAAAGTTTATGCCAAGCACACACTGCCTAGGCCCAGACAGCAGCAGGCATTTACCTACTGTTGCTCTTTATTTCTCATCAGCTCCTAACAATTTTTTTTTTAAATGCCTCCCTAAGGAAAATAAACATGATTCGGCCCAGTGTATACATCTGTCCTTCGAAAAGAATATAAAATATCTAACTGTTTAAACAGCTGTGAGGATACTCTGTCCTTTTGAACATTTTTGAGAGACAAGCACTGAAATAACACAGTTCTTAGAGTCAAGGCCAAAGGGTCAGATATTAGACAAATGACAGATCTCTTTCTAATGACACAACAGCATGTGTGAGAGGTTGTGTACCGGTTATCAGGCCACATGTATCTAAACTCTGATTTACAGTTCATGAACCTAAATTATTCTCAAGCATACTGCAACACCCATACTTACTAATTATGTTACTAATTATGTTAAAGATAATTTTTTTTAAACACACAAACTCTTTTTGAATCTTAAAGAAAAATTAATATAATAAATCATATTATCATATTATATATATATATATAAACACAAATTTTTTTGAAAGGACAGTATGGCCCAATATGCAACTGCATGCGTACACATATACAGTACACACTCACATACACAACCAAGTATAATTTTGTGTATTGAGGTGTACGGATATGCGGTCTATCCACGCATTCAAAAAGGAGCATGTCGGTAACCCACTTCTAGATGAAGTGAAAACTTTTCTAAAAGAACCTTGATGTAGGGCTCTTTTTCCCTACAATATCTCTTCTACCTGTCAAAGTCAGTCATTATTTTTCCTATTGACATTCGTCTCTGATATAGCGTGGCTCATCGGCCCTCTCTGTCGTGTCTTTCATGTTGCAGGTTCTACCCCTCCACCCCTACGAGGAGTTCTGATGTCCTATGAATTTAAGCTTGAGCGTCTCTTTTCCCTGTCCCACCGCACGGCACGAACGTGGGGTCCTTCGCTTCGGTGGCCAATTACAGAGCAAGGTAATGAGGAGCCACCTTCTCCTTACAGCCCAGATTGACACTCTCTCCCACTCATTTGTCAACAAATCAGGATGGATGGCGTGGGGGTGATATTGAGCTGGAGGTGTCGCACTCAGCGACGCGGTTGCCGAGCAGCATCTCCTGCTCGTTATCATTGACAAGTTGTCTGGAGCGGAGAGATTTGCGAATCCTTCGCCTTTGTCATCTCAAGAACATTTGTTCGTGATTCAGTACTTATTCCGGTTATAGCCTACTTGGGTAGACTAGGCCTACTTTTGGCATTTATCTGTGGACTGCATGGGACTTATATAAGAAAATCAGGAGCTGTAAGTTACACTTAACTCATACAAAAAACTTAGTTTTCAGAAAGTCACGCATAAAATAGTTGCAGATATTAGTCTCCTCTTTGGCAGTCCCGTATAAATGAGTATATTGTTAAAAACATTCCAATAGCACCAATAATTATTTAATAATAATAAAAAAATAAGGTAGACATGTTAGAGATGTGAAGCAGTGAGCTTTGCACATGCTCAGGACATATAAGTGCTCTAGGCTGCTGTCCCAATCCCATTCTCCCTTTTCCTCTCTCACATCTGCTTTCCTGTCTGCACTATACTGCCCTATAAATAAAAGGCAAAAAGACCCCCACAATTCTATTTAAAAATTTTAATATTTAATTTAATATTATAAACATATATAAATAAATAAATAATTAAATATATTAAATTTTTTTAAAAATATATAATTTATGTAAAAATATAAATCTTCAAAACAAACTATATACATATATATATATATATATATACAGTATATATATATATATATATATATATATATATATATATATATATATATATATATATATATATATATATATATATATATATATATATATATATATATATATATATATATATATATATATATATATATATATATATATATATATATATATATATATATATATATATATATATATATATATATATATATATATATATATATATATATATATATATATATATATATATATATATATATATATATATATATATATATATATATATATATATATATATATATATATATATATATATATATATATATATATATATATATATATTAGAGCTGCACCAGTGTATCGGCCAATAAAAGTAATTTATTTCATAATCCGCCCTTGGCAAAGAATCTCATGTGATCTGATATACTTACTTGGTTCTTTGTGCTCCTCTGGGCCAGATGAACCCTCTGCCAACAGCCCAGACAAGCCAAAGAGCTTCTTCCCAGCATCCTCAGCTATCTTCAGGGTGTTTGGTGAACCAGTAGGGACATGAGCACCCCCAAAGTCAAAATCTTTTCCCTCCACATCTGTGTAGCGGAGGTGGGGTGATGCCTCTGGTTCCAGACAGCCCTTCAAGCGCTTGGCAGGGAGGAAGGCAGACTGGTAAGCCCCTGCATCACGCTCCTCAGGTGTAGAGGAGAATGGCCGGAAGGCCCCCACCGCTCCGTGGTTGAGCATACCCAGAGGTGAGCAGTCCAGATTGGGTGGAGCAAACTGTGGGTGAAGGTGGAGTAGAGGGGTGGGAAAGTCTCGAGTAGGAAAGCCTCCTGGCCGATGATACATGGAGGCGAAGGAGTATGAGCCACTGGGGAACGGGAGGTGCATGTCCTTTTCCAAAGTTACCGGCACTCCAAACGGCCGAGGGGGTTGGCAGGGTACAGAGGCATTTCGTCCAGCCTCGGCTGTTGATGCCAGGACCATGAGGGCAGGGGAGGTCAGCGGGCTGGGCATGTAGGAGGAGTTCTCCATCTTAAAGGCTGTCCGATGGAGGTCCATTTGAGCAATAAAGTGTCCACTCAAACTCAGTGTAATGTGATGAAGAGGCCTGAAGAGCACTTGACTCAATGCTTATAGACTTAAGCCTTACAGATCACTCATTCTGTGACGGAAACCTGTTTGCAAAAAGATTAAAAAAAAATGTTGAACCCAAAAACACAACTTCTGGTGGTCAAAAGAAAAGCAGTTAAGTAAACAGGCAGACATTCCTTAAAGTCTATATTTTCATGCAGTCATTTTCTTTCTTTAAAAAAAAAACTGTCACATGACTGCGAAAGAAACATTTAGTGGCTAGAATAAGTAGACCACAAATAAGTCCTTAAAAAATGCCTAACAGTGCATGCAGGACGAATATTATTGTGTGAATTTAAACAACAAGATGATATTTACAGAAGTAGCCTGTCCTTTAATAGCCTATAGCCCTAATGTAAAGAAAAACAAAGGGTGAGCTAATTGATGCTAAATAAATTATCTTAGTAAAATGCATAAAAAAATCACTACATAAAATGATAAGTTTCATTTATTCTTGTTTAGACTACCTGTCTCATGTATGGTGCTGGAGCTGCTGTTCTAAATAGCTCTACACTTCCCTGTAGCTTATGTTTAATATTACTCTTAATTTTGTGTTTGGAAATCCCACTTTAAATAGCTTAAGAATCATGATGCTAGTGAACTTTTTGCATTGCTAATTTTAAATGCATACAAAAATGTAACTAGACATTTTTATATCAATTTAAATACCGAATATATTGTTTTAAATAACGAGCTATTTTTATACACTGTCGGTCATTTGATAATAATTGCGTGTCTAAAGACAACAACAATAGCCCAACAACAGCCTATCATAATAATTATTATTTGTAATAATTATATATCCTAACAACAATAACAATGATAATAAATAAATTCTAAATAATAAAAAAAACTTTAAAACTTAATTCAAATGCTAATTAATTATACATATGGGGCAATTTATTATTTGTGCCTGTCATTGTTTTTATAATATACTTAAAACAAGTACAACACTTTTTTTTTCAAGTACAAAACAATTTTTACAATAGTTCGCATAAGCGGTGTGAGTGATTGTCTTCAAAACGGTGAACAAAGCTTCTAAATATTGCCTTTAAGACGTGATACTGAATCTGAAATCTGCTTTAGACTAAATTCAATCTAAATATTACCATTCGGTTGCTGTCAGATGTTAAATTTATGCAACTTTCTGACTTGAAGGTGCTATAAATTGTTCAGGTCACAGGTGTTAGTCAGTTCTTTGAAAAAATGTAATTGTGCAAGAAAAGTTATGTCATACAACTTTTCTTGAAAAAATTATAAATTTGATACATCTTGCGATCAAAGTTTTAGTGCATTCCGGACAAGTTCACTAATAGTGCTTAGCATACGACAACAACAAAATAAAACTGATCCTTATAAAACTAAACATCTCGCATAACTCAACAAGAAAGACTTGCGAAAACATAGGCTTATTGCCCAAAAATATCACATTAGTTAAATATAGCCTAGTAAACACTCATTGTAATACTCACAATAATGTAGTCAAACATCTTTATCATCTCAGTCGGACATCAAACTTGTTTTATCCAAGCTCGAACGCAGGTGATGCCGGTCAGAAGAGTTCGCCAATGACTGAAATAACTTTTTTTTACGGTTTTGAAAAGAATCACGGTGGTTTAAGGAGTTGAGCGGATTAGTGACAAAGATTATACAGATGCGCGTGTTGTGTCAACATCCGATCCGAGCGCACTTCTGTTAACGCTGGCGAGTCGCTCACTGTACCGCCACGCGCGCGCTCCTTCTCTCTCTCTCTCTCTCTCTCTCTCTCTTTCTCTCTCTCTTTCCTTTCAGCCCGTCCCGCTCTCTTAACTTTAAATTTACCATCTTCCACCTCCCTGTCCGACTTGGATATTTTCTCAAATGTAGATCTCCATCCGGCGCCTCTACAGTGAATGTCAATTTATCGGAGACTTATTATAAATGAACACCAACATTTTTTTTCCCAATGCCTCAAACATACCTTTTGCATGTGTATTTCGAACTCAGTACACTATCACGGGTATCCATCTGCTGGTTAAACGCCATATAGCACCTTTAGCGGGGCATTCAATTGACTTAATCTGCCATCCTTCACACCGAGTAAATTATTGTATTACAAACAGTGTAAACAGTTCCACAAATATAAAATATGTTCAGTTGTTGAATGACAAATTGAGAATTTTTTCCATCCGTTTCAGAATCATTTCTAATTTGTTAATGAATGAGTGTAATAATTTATTATATATGCAGTCTTACAGTCAGCTGACCAATATTAATATAATTAAAATGTTTGACTTGGGCAGCATAAATAAAAACAAACATACATACTCATACATTTACTGAAGACTTTGGCCATCCTGTCTCATAATGAGAAACTGTTCGTATAGAGAGAGGCAACATAAAATAAAGTTACTCTCTCATAAAGAACTAAGGTATTAGCTTGAGTAAATTAAATCACAGTTTAATAGAGGTTTCAGACCCGCTAATTATGACTTCCAAGATCATTAACAAAGTCTTTTAAGTCTCTAGCTTCATAATCCAAGTTCTTAAATGAAAATAAACGAATACATTTGTATGCTAGAAGGCATGTTTTTGAATATTGAGTCTTACTCTTGTTTTTGAGATTAATTTATTCAGTGGTGAATCAAATTACATCAGTTAATTTTGCAAAGCCATGAACCTAATTGGAGTTTAATTGCTGTTTGTAAGTTTTCGGGACAAGCAAGAGAGCAGTGTCTTTTGTCGTGGGTAAAGATGCATCATATAATGTCACGCACTGGCAGAAAGCTTTGTATAAATTGCATATATTTAGTTCTGGAGGAGTTACAAATAAAATGTTATTTTATTTTCTCTCCATATATATATATATACATATATAGATAGCCTATATATATAGAGAGAGAGAGAGAGAGAGAGAGAGAGAAAGAAAGAAAGAAAGAAGATATTGTTGGCAGACTCAGGATGGAGAACTGTAGTAAGTGTCAAAGTGATGAGCTGTCTGCGCTGCCTTACCATCTGTGCATATGTATGCGTGTGAATCAGAGAACTCCCAAAACAGGCAGAAGGCTTGAGTGTGACAAGGAATACAGCGAGACACATTATGGTGTCCATCATTGATCACTTCCTCCCAGGAGTCTTGGCGCCTGCTACCAGGAAACAAATGGTTAAAATATGATACTCCCCTGTTCTCTCCCCCTCGGTGTCCCAGCAGCACCTTACAAATTCACATCATATTCTCTTTCACTCAGAGTATCCCACAACCACATCTCCACAACAGAATGGAAACAATATGGTCTTAAAATCTGACATCATAGAATATTTTCTAAACAAGAAAAGCAACAGAAAAACTTTATTTTCTTTCTGTGCTCAAATAATTTCACATGCATAAGGGTTTCTAAAACGGACAAGGACATGCAGCAAATCAGAGCTTAGGGGGCTGAACAAGAGTGTATGGGCTGTGAAGTGTGTAACAGTGAAAGGCAATGACAGGCTGAGACCCCCAAACCCACTGTCTCCTCCTCCCCATCTCCCTCTGTAAGCTCTGTCGCTCCTCACCACAGAGCTGACATTGACATGACACTCCCAAAATAATGATCAACAAACACTCCTTGGCCGAGCGCAAACGGTCTTCTCCCTTCCCCACAGTGTCAGCAGTGATTAACAAAGACCCCTGCATCACTACAGACAGAAACACCTAACGATGGAAGGTGGAACGCACCGAAAAAACTCAACATGACCAACTTACTTATACGGGGCTACTGTGTTCACACTGTTACCGGAAGCAAAAATACATACTAAACATTGCTTTATAACACAAATGTAGGGGAAATGTGTAGGAAAAGTCATTATCCTCACCCGTATTCATGTCTTCAAAAGCCCTATAGACATACCAGGCCGCACTTCTGTTCACTGACGTTCCTACATGTTACCTTTAGGACACAGAGAATGAGAAAGAATGATATTACATCCCTCCACAATTACCAAGCTAAGCGAATATTAAAATGTCTGGCTCCATCAGTTGAGGCTATCGTGATTGGTATTTTAACCTTTGACTACAGTACAAAGGAACCAGCTCTTGGAACCAATATTGGAAGGACGGAATCTAATTCTGGAATGATCCTTAGTAATGAAGGGGCTGCCGAGGGGGCTGGATAATGCATACATGAGATATTATTTTGGGGCTGAAAGTGTTGGGGCAGAGGGGGCTCTCAGAGAGTTGAATAATCACAGGCAATGAGGTGTAGCCTGTGTGATAGAAACACCTTACTGTCTCGCCCGAGGACAGCACACTTAAATCAAATACAAATGATTATTATGACATGCAAATACCACTTATGTTTTTTGTACATGTGTCATGGGGCTTTATTTTCAGATTTTCAGTGCTGTGTAAAATACTGTCTGTGACTTGAATGGACAGTTTGTCATTGAAGAGCTAAAAAAAAATAATAAAAGCATGTAATATTTTATGTAATATATAAGTGATGTAATATTTTTAATGTTAAATACTTGCTTATAAAACATGCGCTGTTTGAGCATCCTGATCAGTCTAACATACTGTAGCAAGATTGGCTCAACCAGCAGAATTAGTTTGGAGAGACTTCCTGTTTGTCAGACCAATGAAAGACAGGGAAAACTTGTTTGAAAACATTTATTTTTGCAGTTCCATTCTGTGATACTGTTAACTAAAACTATTCAAATGTGTTTTTGTTCATTGAAATAAAGCTGAAATAAATAAAACTAAAACTTTAAAAAAATGTTTCCATAGCAAACAAATGAAATTAAATAAATTGAAATAAAACTCTATAACTCTATATTTAAAAACACAATAAACTAATAAAAATGAAAAAGTACATAAAACTATAGAAACTGTTCTGACAGTGATGTATGTAGAATGATGTATGTAGTCGAAATATGCCTGATAAGCAAATGCACATCAGATTTGAAAGAAATCACTCAAAAAATTATAAAATAAAATAAAATAAATACTGACAGTCTTCTGAGTGACACGATCATTTTGTGTGATGAAAAGACTAAATTTACCTCTTTATTTACTCTCAGTCGAGTCGAATCAAATCAAATAATTGATTACCTCATGTATACAAATCAAATATGGCAGCACAATCAACTAAGCTAACACAAGCACCAACAGAAAGTCAAACAAGTTTAGAACGGCACAAGGATGTGCAAACAACGAGAGAATTTTAACTATCCCTTTAAAACTCAAAAGCCCTCTCTCTACTCTCCCACGTCCACTGTCCCAATTAAACAATTCCGGCTGTGTGAGTGCAGGGGCAGCGGAGACAGGTCTGACTCTGTTAAAGCCACACTCAGCAAGTCTACCGTCGCCCAGGACCTCCACCGGCTCTATTCCCGGCCCCTAATCAGTGTGTGAGCGTAATATCAGGCTGGGTTAGGTGTCACCGTGTTAGAGGCGTTAATGGAAGAGCTCCATCTACTCAGCCGGGAGGACGGCATTACCGCGGGCTGTCACAGTCGACTGAGGACTGGGACAGTATTACTGCTGGTTTTCATACAACGTTGGTCACTAAACTAATGGGGGCCTCGGTGGAGGAGACAGAGCTGGGAGAGATGGAGATGAGATGGAGAGGTGTGGGGGAGGAGAGGAAATGAGAACGGGGAGTGGTAAAAGAGAGGGAGATGGAAAGGAGGAGAGGGTCATCTAGCACCTTCTCCTAATTTGCAGGCTCTAATGTATAGGAGAGTGGGAAAGCTGCAGATGTTGAGAGATTCAATCCGATGTGATTTAAGAGGGTGAATTAATAACTTTCTTGAGAGAGTCGAATCCACAAAATGGTAAATGTTAGGCCGAAGACACTTCAGAACATCCAGCACTTACCCTAACGGTTCACACAACACAATTCGGTGGCATCAGCCTCTGTGAAAGATATCTCTATGCAGGGTGCAGATATGCCAATTCATTTTGTGTCCAAAGATTTGACAAGCTAGACTGAGTCTGAACAGCGTCAGTGAAACGCTCCGCTGCTGCCAATCTCTCTCTCTTCTCCTCCTCCTCTTCTACCCTGACTCCTCAATCTTCTTTTCTCCAGAGATCCTTAAGCCGTTCGCCAAGAAATCGAAAAGTCAAGGCAGCAACAAAGACTGTACTATCGAGGAAAAAAAAAGGGCTAATACCATTTTAAGTGTCGGGAATGAAATGAAAGCCTATATATATGCAGCTTCGGAGCGAGAAATAACACCTTGAGAATGGGTGACATCAAGTGAAAAAGAACTGAGGTGGTGGGGGATCAGTGGCCTAGGCTCAGAGTTGAGGAACTGACACTGTCTCTAATACAAGTGTTTAAATATTTGATGTACTGGGATAAAGAGGGCTCCCCTTTGAATGAAATTGAGTGTCTGCTGGAGAATCTATTACCAAGAGTCTGATGCAATTTGACAGTGGCAAAGCAGCCTGGGTGTTATTCTTCAATGGCTCCCCAATCTCCTTTCATTACTCCTCTTAAATGTTTCTCTGTCGTGCTTGACTTATTTCTGATTACAGCCTCTTTCAAGGAAGGGAAAAGGGGGACAAGAAGGAGAAAAAGCAAAGGGGGGGGGCTGTGATTGCGGATACTTATTCAATCATACAGAAGGGCAGACATTTGTAGTGGTATTATATTTTTCTGTGCAACAGATCTTGTCTGCCGTGTACTGGTGACTATATCTATGGGACGTCAGGAAAAAATAATTAAGCATGAAGAGTCAGTTTTTATTATACAATAGTTTAAAAAAAAATCACACACTACCATTCAAATGTTTAAAGTCAGTAAGTTTTTTTTTTTTTTAAAGAAAGTGATGTTTTTATTCAGCAAAGACACATTGAATTGATAAAAAGTGACAGCAACATTTATGTGACAAAAGATTTCTATTTTAAAAAATGCTGTTCTTTTCTATTCAATCCCGAAAAATTCCTGAAAAAATATTTCACTGTTTCCAATGTAATGTATTTCCAATGTATTTCAAAATATTACTTTTTTTCTCGGATATTGTATTGTTAATCAAATAAATGCAGCCTGGGTGAGCAGTTTATAAAAATTAGGTGTATTTCCTCACATCACATAATTAGTCTTATGGCTAATACCTCACCTGAAAAAAAGTCAACACCACAGAACAGAAGCTGTTTGGTGTATTTGATTTATAATACTCTTAATCCTATAGTATCTTCATACTGTGAATCTCTGGTGCTGTGAGCTGTTGTGCACTATAACAAGCTGCTGCAATAAACATCATTTTGGATTTCTCTCTATCACCCAGCAGCACCTGTTGTGGCAGTTGGAGTGCAGTCAGGCAGTCTACCAGGTGTGCATAAAAAGACAACAGCATTCTCCAGGACTGACACTGATGTATGGCTTGTTAACACTGCCACTTTCTTGTATCCGTCCTGATGCCCATTATGGCAGGCTTCACCCAGTGCTGGGGCGTGAGTTGCCTTTTCTTCAGCAGATCAATAGTTAATGGCACTTTGTTCCACAAACCAGGAAAAGCAATTAAAAGCCATTGATCATGTGCCACATCACTGTCATTAATATGCATGTCTCCTTAACCTTCCATATAGAGGAGTTTAATCTGCCTCCTCTTCCTCTTACCTCGGGGGTGCCAAGGACCCCCAAATAAGATGATCCCCTTGCAAAAGCTTTTGGTTCAAGGTTTTATACATTTTCACATATACAGACCCATTTCGAATGTGAAAAATAGTAATTGTGATAAAGACAACATGCTGTTTCTGAAATTAAATAATTAGTTTCTATATCATTGTATGAAAGCCAAAGCAAATGATTAAAATATTATCTGCAAAATATTTAAATGTGTTAAGTTGACAGCATATATTTTTAGACCTACCTACTATTAGAGAGCTGTTGAATGTATAAAAAAAATCAATTAAATGCTAATTTACGTTTAATTAAACGTTTTCACAATAAATATTATTCTAAAGCAATTTTACAGAGTATTTTGCCAGACAAATTATTTTCTATATCAAAAGGATAAAACGATCTTTATTAATTCCATTAATGATTTCCAAACAAAACAGTTGTTAATCTTTTACATTAAACAAAATAAAAGTAATATATTGAATTCTTAATATGTTAAATTTGGCAGTCCTAAAAAATAATTTTGTAACATTTTTTTGTTTTCTCAAATTTTCTGTGGACCCCCAAACAACCTTTCTCATTAAAAAACATGGTCTAATGTACAATTTAAGACCAGTCTACTAGTTCTTACTGTTTTATCAGCTTGATTCCTGCTTTGCACAGATGTGCTTCTCACATAAAAAAAGCACATCTGGGGTCTGTACAATAAAGCAAGAATTGTATGTGTGTGCAAGAAAATACAATCGCACACACACATTCTTGAATGAACAGTAAAGAAATGATCTGGATCATCACTTTATATACTGCATCCAGTTACAGTCAAATGTAATCCATACAGCACAATGGCCTGTGTTAAATTACATTCTGCCTGCCTCTAAATTCCTCACTGCTCTTAGGAGAGAGAGTCAAAGTGGAAAAGGCCTCTGAACTGCAGCTTGCTACCTCTCGGCGTTGATTTCCTGCCTGTTGTCGCATCTGTTTTTTTACTGACGATACCGTTACAGACGAGAGGTGGCAGATAATCAGCGAAACAAGGCGAGAGGAGAGTCAATGGTGGCCAGCAGTATTGCAGCAGGTCAGATTGGTCATGCAAGGAGGAGGTGATCTAAATTATTTGAATCCAACAGACACAAAATATCTGAATTACATGAAAACAGACAAGGCGAATTATACAGTTCCTTCAGCCATGAACAAAACAATGCGGTATGCATTATCTCCCCAGCGTGCAAAATAGCTTTGGCAGTCCACTCTGATAAGCAAAACCTTAGAATGTTTAATTAATGTATAGAAAGCTTGATGGTGCAATGTAGCGCAGCCATTTTTAACCTTTCCTCTATTTGTTGTTTGACTAATGTAGCAGACATCAGTCTGCTGCTCTTTTTCAAGCTTGTGTAAAATGTTAAGTGGGAGCAGCACCACCAAAGGCGAAGCTATTCCTGCCTAATTACCGCAGTACTAAGGACATTTGCATGTTAGCACATACAAGCTGCTGTGGCACATCACTTCACTGTCATGATGAGGCCCTCGGCCTTTGCCAATGCCTGGCAAGGGCGGCCTCATCGAACGTCACCACGAATTAGTGGAGGCAAACTCTGAGCCTTAAGGCAAAGTCACAGATGGGAGGGGGGTAAAAATGAGAACTGTCAGGAACCTTGTGGTGCACGCCGTACTGACCTGTTATACTGCTGTTCTTGAGGGAAAATCATAAAAACCCTCGGCTTTGAAGACATTTTGAAGACAACCAGGGGTTGAAAAGCACACAATCATGCATCCATTTTCCAAACTGCTCATCCTCTGCATACATGTAGAAGCAAATAAAAAATAGTTTACTTCAATGTAGCATATCAAATATAATTCTGACATTTAAATCTTCATTAAAACGCAACATTGCACAACTAATATTACATATTAAAAAGTTAAAGAAATCACACGTACCAAATTGTTGTCATGTTTTTCAGCACTATTAGAACTATGTTGTGTTTAGCTGGGCCAGAGGTACAGTGGTAGCCCATAACAGTATAGTAATCAGTAGTAAATACAGTATAGTAATGTAATACAATCCAATAAAGTAAATAATATAATGTATTGAAAAATTATAGTATTAAGTATTACATAGTAATAATAAAGTAAAATTATATGAATTTTCTCTCTAAATTAAAGATTTGTACTTGTACTTTTTTATGTGAAGACAAAATTTGATGTGAAGACACAAAACTGCATGTGAGGTGCACTTTGTTTTTAGAAAAAAACAGTTTAAAATTATATATATTATGGCAAGGCAATAATTTGACAGGAACTTATTTCTTCTTTCTTTCATTTTTTACTGAATGAAATAGACTTTTTATTTTAGTACAGATTTATTTTAATCATTGCTTATACCCCAAAATCTCTAAATTGACCAGTGCGTAAAAAATATGCTTGTGTTTTGCTTGTCATGAATTGCCTTAATATTTTTTTAAACTAAACTAAGTAACATAAATTCAAAATAAATGTGAAGTATTTAATAAAAATAATTAAAACTATGAACTTTTAAAACTTGTACTTTTAAACAATACTGCAACTGCTTTGGATTTGACATTAATGAAACGAATGTTATATCAAAACAAAGTTTAGCATACTTAAATCTAATTTAAACCATTTGTTTAAAGATTACGTTTGATAGGAATGGTATTTAAACCCCTCTGCACCTTTTTCCTGCCGTTGTTGAAAAAGCAAAAGAAATGGTTCCTCTGCCCTGTGGGCGTAATGCAAGTCATAACGGGCAGCAAGAAATCCAGAACAGAGAGAACCACAGTGCATCCTGTTATACTGTGCCCTAGATAGGCGGCGGTTGAGGGGGAGGGCTGTGAGAGGTAGTGAGGCATCACATCTCCTCCATTTAATTGGCAAGGGAAATGAATAGGGATGTGGTTAGTATGAATCCAGAGTCAGTCAGTGTATCAGATAATGTCCGTGTGACCGTAAGGTTTGGGGCTCTTACTGTCCTGATGGAGGTGTCAGGTCAGTGCCAAGCATGGCCTCCCTCTGGCTCTAATGCC
This sequence comes from Sinocyclocheilus grahami, assembly GCF_001515645.1. Lineage (NCBI taxonomy): Eukaryota > Metazoa > Chordata > Actinopteri > Cypriniformes > Cyprinidae > Sinocyclocheilus > Sinocyclocheilus grahami. Next base: position 2,685,929 of record NW_015505195.1, read on the forward strand.
TCTGTCCCGCTCTGTGCTGTCCAGGTGATGGTGACTGTCTCCAGGAATCTCGTGGCGGGACGACTCACCTGTCACTAACTGGTCACAAAGCATTTACCTGGTGACAGAATTCCAATTAGACTGTGATAGAGGTGACACCGGAGAAAGAAGGGCGGAGGTGAAATGCAAAGACGAATGCAGGCACAGAGTGAGGGATGGAGGAGAGAGAGAGCTTATGTTTACAGGCTGAGAATGAATATTACAGGTTAACCGTTTCACCAACATAAACTTTCAAAGGACTAAAGCGAATATTATAAGCTGTATTGTAGTAATCCTGTGTCTCTCAAAACCATTATTGACAGAGCGATTAAATAATCTTTTGGAACTAAAGGACGCAAGAGAGACAATCCCTTTAATAGGCCTCCAGCAGCAGATGATGTTGATCCTCACCTCTAGAATGTTAAGCCATGTGTTGAGGTCTGTCAGGAAATCATCTGGCAGTAAAGTGTCAGAGGTGAGCGTGCCTCTGTGTTGTGGACGACTGCGCATTTACTCATGACACAGTTCTAATTATTGTAGACAGGACGTCATCACCTCACACAGATAGGGTCATTGGGGTGGATTAATAGTTGATATAACTGCAACACATCTATATTACCATGACAGGATTCTGTGGACCCATATTGTGGAAAAAGGCAAGCATGAACAAACAAGCACTTGAAGATATAGTTCACACAAAAAAATACTGTCATCATTTACTCACCCTCAAGTCATTCCAAACCTGTTTCACTGTCTTTCTTCTGTGGAACTTAAAAAGAAATAAGTTTATCAGCATGTTAACACTTATTTAAATGAAAGCATACAGTACCTATATACACATACATACTATATTTCAAAAGTAAAAAAAAAAGTATTTATAAACTTTTTTCTTAAAACTTTTTAAAAAGTATTTTATGCTTACCAAAGCTGTATTTATTTGATTTAAAAATACAGTAAAACTGCAATACTGTGAAGTACTCAAACATTTGAATGCATATTATAACAATTATACATGCTCAGATGTGAACCGGAGAGTTGATTGCAAAAGACACTTTGTGAGCAGAATCTGCTTTGTGGAATATAACATATCTCTTTTTTTCTGACCTGGTTTGAGAACTGAACCATAACGGATACTCCATAACAACTGAAGAGAGAGAAGTATCGCTCCATGTCCAGATCGATAGTGAATTAGCCAGTTCGCTCATCTCTTCAGTGGACTGTTTTGGTGGATCGATTTCTGGCTGCGTAGGACAGCTGAGGTGACGCTGACCAAGAATACTGTAAAACTTTCTTGAACATCCCACTGGCTGCATCCTGACCTCACAAGTGAGGGGAGTACGTTTACATCCCATTTCAGTTTGAGGGGAACAAGTTATAACGATTGCATCCGTCTCACCGCACATGAATGAGGGCGTGAAAGCAAGCGAGTGTGACATTAAGAAATCCACACTGTTCTTCATTGGTTCCTGTGGTCTAGAACAAGCCAGGTGTGTGTGTTTGTGGTTGCAAGTTGGTGGTTTTTGATGGATGAGCAGGAAGGGAACTGATGGATGAGTCAGTTCTCTGTTGGGACAATATGATGAAGACTATAAGCCAGCATACACCAAGAAAGAAGTCTCATCTCTGGCCCTTCCCACAGTCCATTACACACAGGCATGCACTCTTTCTGCCCACTGGTGATGGAATAATGATTTACTGAGATGTGCTGACAGTATGCTGGTCTGAACTGGTAAAGAAAAAGACCCACAACTATACTCTTGTATTAAAAATACCCAAACAATCATTATAATTAATATTAATTATTAAGGTATCCATACATATTTCCAAATACTATGCGATTTAGATTTATAAGCACTCTATTTGATTAATTTGATTTTCAGTTTCAATGTCCATGCTTTTTACAAACAAAATACACACACCTATACATATATATTCTCTCTATGCAAACAAAGTTTTTCTGACCGGATTCAAATCAATAACATGTCTACTTGAAAAGTTCATAAAGAGAACCGACTCATAACACTCATTCTGTTTGAGAATCAGACTACATTGGTCGTGTTGTATGCTTTTGATTCACTACAAAGAACCAATTCATAAGAATCACTTGCTTGTGAATCAGACTGGTCACATTCACATTCGATACAGACTTCAAACTCATATTCACAAATTATTTCTAGCACTATACAAATGAGTTTTCACACAGCCACTGAAAATAAAGTAAAAGATTGATTTTGGGGTTTTAATATATATAACACACACACACACACATATATATATATATATATATATACATACATATTCGATTAATTACTGCTCTTAATTAATATTTTTGCTCTGAATATGAGAATTTGAATTGCTTTTATTAGTACAGCAAATCTATTTTATGTTTTTTTATTTTAAAATTTTATCTATAGTGGTAATAATGGCTTTTACGAAATCCCTCTGCTTTTTTAGATTAAAAACATAGACTGGGGACGTGTTTGCTATCTTCCCTTTATCTCAGTCACTTCGCTGTGTCTCATGCCATCAGATTCTTCAGTGTCTTGGTGGCATCAGATTCCTCAGCCAATCTATTATGGCCTCACAAGGGGAAGTGCGGCATTGTCCCATGTCGTTCTATCAACGATTACTCTTTGCGGTATTGATCGAAATGCTGTCGGGTTTCTTGTCACCTTGGTGATAAATTATAAGTGTGTGTGTATTTGTGCTATGTGTGTGCGTGCCCTTTATCTCTCTGAGAATTTGATAAAATGTGATTGATCTCTCTTGAGGTTGCCAGCAGCTAAAGAGGCCCTAGGAGCAATTGTATTATCATCTTATAATCAGATGATTCCAAAAAAACAGCTAATCAGGGAATCTTTTATCACTCAAGTAGAAAACTGGATTAGTTAGGGAGAACAAGAGAGGAAAACCATACATTCAGCTATGAGGGCCAGTCTAAATCAGTTATTCTCAACATGGTGAACCAGAACCCAAGAGGGACTCCGCACACTTCCAAGGGGGCCAAAAGATGGCTTAAAATGATTGAAAATAAGACAAAAATCAAGATGTAAGCTGACGTCATATTTTTATTTTAATCCGTTCTCTCAACAACTGCCATTTTTATTTATGAACCAGGGTTCTCATATACATTTTTCTAGTTATGTTAAGCTAAAATATTTCATATGGTAAAAAAAAAAATGTTTAGAGGTAAATATAATTTTTAAAAATTCTCAAATGACTCAAAAATGACTCAGATGACTGTCAAGTAAATTAATTTGCTATAAAAAGTGTAAATGCTGAAGCATTCCTGAGCAGAAAACATTTTGTGATGGTTAGATCACTGACTACCAAAAATAAAAATAGAGCCAATTACTGCAACATCCTCTCTGAGGGATGTCATGATAGGTTGTCAATAGGCAGGCTAAGTGAAAGAGTTTGCATTGTCAGTGCAATGCATTCTAATTGACTCCATCTCCTTCTAGTGGCAGTCCGATACTGAAGTGGGCAGACTCGAGTTTCTCATTATAGCGCAAGTAATTGTGGTCTGAGTGGGTCTGCGGATTCAGTCCTACAGCAGTCTGACAACCTCTGTGAGCGAGAATGAGTGTGTGCAACAAAACACCCTGTCTAACCGAGGAGACGCTGACTAACACCTTCAAAATGAGTCTTCATCTACTTGAGAATGTCTGTCCCTCAGCCAGAGTGACAGAGAAACAAGTGTGGTTAACTTTCCTCTCACTGTCTGTTAAGTTTTAGGGCTCTGCAATGCAAATTAAAGCTTAAAATAAGCCATAGGAGATGTGTAGAACAGTGTAAAAAGTTAACTTTTTCTATGTTTCGTTATACTTTGTGTGTTTCAGAGCATAAGCAAGCATGCATCTCTGTGACAAACAAGCACTCAAAATGTTTATAAATGAAACAGACTTTAACCTAACATGGCCACACTGCAATATTCCTCTCCTGAGGAGACAGAGGCATTTTTAACAGTCCTAAATCATAAAAATCCAGCTATATTTCAATAAGCCACAAGCCGGTTTCACAAAAACACAGAAAAAGCCCTCCCATAAACTCACGGGATATGACAATGAAGAAATAAATCAAGTTCTCTCAAAAAGCATGCAAATGGCATCACACCGCAGCATAAAAATAAAGCCTGGGCATAGATGTTGTTCAGATGGGAGATGCTTATGGGGAGCGTCTCGCTTCTGCCTTACGGCCGTGACTGTCATTTGGCTATTATTATGAAGAGTGAGTGTAATGCCTGGCTGTATGAATAGGATTGTCACGCTGATTGTGATGTATAGTTTTTCATTACCATTCCCTGGCCTTTGCCATCCAGCATGTTGGAAATCCTATTTATCCCCTAATTTGTAAGCCCCCCAACCTTGGCTGATAGCAATCAGAGCCTGTAATTGTGTGCGCTGCCGACGGACAACGTAAAGGGTGACAGCGCGAGAAGGCAGGGGAGGGGCGGTGAGAAAGAAACAGAAAATGTGACAAAGAATTGAGAAAACAGAGGGAAAGAGTCTGACCTTAAAGCTCTTTTAAACTCACGCAAAACATTACACTCTTCAAAACAGGAAATGGGGTCTATTTGTAGCTCCTGTTGCCCACCAGAGAATTGTTAGATGTGAGAGAAATATGACATCACTTCTGTAAAATTCTGTAAAAGTTTATGTGTATTAAAGGGTTAGTTAAACAACCTTATTTACGAACAAACAATGCTAGTGAGAGAGCGTTGGTATTAATACCAGAAACTACGTTATATGTTGAAAAAGTAGTCATGTCTCTTAAGTCCTCAAGGGCTAAGTATATTTATGGTATAGACACTTTTATTGAAACAAATTAGTTCTTCAATAGTTTACCCTCTAACACATATCATTAATATTTCATTAGATCAAGGGAGATTCCCTACTTCTTGGAAATCAGTGGTTATGGCTCCTATATTTAAGGGAGACGATCCCCGTTTAACATGCAATTATAAGCCTATTAGTGTCCTAGCCACAATATCAAAGGTTTTTGCAAAACTGGAGGCCAAACTTATTGATCATCTTAATAACAGTCCTTTCCAATTACATCCAATGCAGTTCGGTTTTAGGGTACATCATTCAACAGAAACTGCTACTTGTTATTTTATTGAAAAGGTAAAGGCATTAATGGATAAAGGTAGAGTAGTTGGGGCAGTATTTCTTGATTTACCAAAAAAAAAACATTTGATACTGCAAATCATAATAACCTTTTGCATAAATTATTAAATTTTAATTGTTCAACAAAGTTTGTAAATTTAATTGAATCTTATCTTTCTTCACATTATCAATTAGTAAAAACTGATAACTATAAATCTAATTCACTATGTATATCAATTGGTGTTCCACAAGGGTCCATATTGGGCCCAATTCTCTTTAGCATGTATATTAATGATTTACCCATGGTGTGTCAATAATGTAATATCATAATGTATGCTGACGATACAGTCATTTTCACACATAGTAAAAATGCAGAAGAGGTTGCAAATAAGTTGACAGATGTTATGGTAAAAGTCATATCCTGGCTCAATCGCTGTTATCTGAAATTAAATGTATCAAAAACGGTTTCTTTTTTAAAGGACATAGTGTTGATATAAAGCAGGATATTTTTATTTCAGGAGAGAGATTACAAGTTGTTTCAGAATATAAATACCTAGGGGTTCATTTGGACTCCTGTCTTATGCAAAAAGGTATGCAAAAAGGTAAAATTTAACTTAGTTAATTTTAGGTTTATTAGAAATTCTTCATCAAATGAGGCTGCAAAGATATATTTTCATTCTATGAATCCTTCTCATATTACTTATTGTTTGACAAGCTGGTCTAACACACATTTCATAGTAATAAAACCATTGGAATTATTATACAAACAAGCACTTAAATTTTTAGATAAAAAAAAAATTTAGTTTTCACCATTGTCATATTTTAAATAAGTATAACTTGCTTAGCTGGAAAAACCTCATTAAGTTAAAAAATGTTTTAGTTAATAAGATTATGGTTTAGCTACTCCTCCTCTGGCTGATTTTATTCAATTTAAATCTATTGAAAACAGAGTAACTAGAGGTGCAGCTAGAACTGATTGCATAATTCCATGTAGGAAAACTTTGTTAGGTCAAGCTGTTTTTTCATTCAAAGCATCACATCAGTGGACTTCAATACCACAATCAATTAAAGAATGTATATCGTTTAATTCAAGTATAATTTTAAGAAATGTCTTCTTCATAATCAACAACTTGTACATTAATGTTGCTTTATCCATTATTACTATTAATAATTTTTTCCCCCATAATAATATCTTGTCTTTTCCCCCATATGTCATTTTGAATAATGTGATGTTTAATTGTATTTTAGAGTTGTTTATAATTTTTGGTTGTATTTTGTTGTTATTGTATTTTTATTTTATTCTTTTTCTTTTCTCTAGTTTTTAGGCCTAAGAACATCTGGCAAAGGGCTAATTTGAGTACATTTACATTCATGAATGTTGATTAATGTACATTGTCCCTTTAGAAATAAAATACATAAAGTTCACCCAAAAATTTAAATTCTGTTATTTACTCATTCACATGTCATTACAAACTTGTAGACTTGTAGGCAACACAAAACAACATATTTTCTTCTAGTAGAACTTTTTTTTTGCGATACAATGAAAGTCAATGGGGTCCAACAAAAACAGTTCTACAAAAAAATTTAAAAAAAGAAAAAAAATAAATAAATAAATAAATAAATAAATAAATAAATAAAT
>NW_015505195.1:2692734-2733602 GCF_001515645.1 Sinocyclocheilus grahami
AATAAATAAATAAATAAATAAATATATATATATATATATATATATATATATATATATATATATATATATATATTGCAGAAGAAATATATCTGAACTATCCCGAACGCCCAGCTTTCAATACTGTGCATTTAGGCAGTTTAAACTGTTTTTATTAGTAGATTTTTAAAGATTGCTATCAAGACAAACACTTTATGCAATTCACACTGCATCTACAGTCTGTCTGCACCTCTAATGAATACGTAATTGACTAATTTCTATGCACTGTGCCAAAAGGGATCTTTGCATTAAATGTGTGATTGCACCCTCTATTAGACATCATTAAAGCAATTCCAGATCTGTCTTAATAAGACTTTATGAGCCTTTCTTAAAGCTCTAATTCTCCTCTCTGCCCTCATTCAATACAAGTCAAATATTCAAAAATATGAAAATTGCAAATTATATCCTTATTTTGTGATCACTTTGTAATAGCTTAATAATGGATTGTGAATGGTAAAGTATAAAGATGAAGACTTGCTAATGAGGTTTCTATGGAAGCCCATTTATGCCACATAAGAAAAAAAAATCGTAAGTCATAAGTCTAAATTATTAGATAATAAGTCATAATTATGACAGGGTTTCTACACAGTTTGGAAAAGTATGGGGGAAAAAATTGTGTTTCCAAACTATTGCCTCTATTCTGTTTTCTAAAACATAAAATTGAGAATTTCTAAAAATAAATGTATCATAAAAGCAGAGAGCTTTTCATGAAAAAGTGTGAAAGCATATCAAACCTATATTATATTCCTATATTTTCAGCTGAGCAGAATTATGAATATCTATAATTAAGTGTCACCATTGCCCTGTGCTTGGTGGATTTTTAGTCTCACTTTGACAGCAATATTTGTAGTATTGTGAGAGTATCAGATTGTGAATTTTAACCTTTAATCGTTACACGCTAAATAATTAGTTTTTCACTATGAAATAGGGTCTGAAAATTCTACAGAGAAGACTGGAAATTTGAGTCTGGAAAAGGTGTAGAAAACATAATGAAAACGTGTAGAAACCCTGTTATGAGATAGTCAAAATTATACTAAGTCTAAATATTACGATTAAGATTGACATTATAAAATAAAACATCATAATTATTACATATAAAGGCCTAAATTAAGACATTTGAGATAAAAAGCAATAATTTTTTAAGTGTTGCCTTTAATCACCTTATTTTTTGTCAATTTCAACTTTTTATCTCATAATTATGACCTAGTGAGTCATAATTTTGACTTTTGTCTCATAATTATGACCTAGTATGTCATAATTTCACATTTTTAAAAGTAAATTTTTTTTTTATGTGGCAGAAATGGACTTCCATTGTGTTATATGATCAGCATACTATTCCAAAATATCATCTAAGCAAAATATCATGCTTTAAACACAACCTTATCCCAAACATGCACACACTGAATGAATCCAACCAATCTGACATGCATTCCCAATGCATCGTCCTTCTACAAGCACCCTGAGCTGTAATTAACCCCTCTGCTCAGGATTCCAGCTGAACGTATTGATTTTCTCACATTGGGAAGGACTGAAGATTACACTTTAGTGCCTTTAGTGAATTGATAAGTCCGCCTCGCTCACCCGAGGCCATGTAAACAACAATCTGTTTGTAGATATAAAAGCAATTAATATCACTGGACTCAAAACTGGAATTCAAATGATGGTTCAGAGATATGACAAAGTCTTGACAAGAGGTACCAAAGTCTTATATATTTTATGGTCCAAGCTTTATTCTTGGGTTTAATCTCTTGCTGAAATTGACAGCAGAGGAAGAGGCCTGTCATCCGTGCTAGCTCAACAGCATCTTGGGGTTGAATCCTTTAAATCTGCCACTTTCCCTGGGCTTAGCCCTGTGATAACCTCTCTCAAAGTACACACGTAAAAGCCTGTTTTTACCGCCAACTAAATTTCCACTGGCTTTGATAGCAAACGTAACCCTGGCTCAGGCATTTTTAGGATTTAATATAATGGTTCCTAAAATTAGCAACCTAGCAACTAGCATGAGTCGTTTTTACCTTCAGTTCTTCTCACCACACTTCAGTGCTCCTCCACTGTGGCATCAGCTGCTGGAGCTAATGAAACGTCAGTCTGATAATTGAGGAAGTGCTGGTCAAAGGGATGGAGCAGAATAACTACTCTCTGTCTTGCTCACAGCCATCTGGCTTGGCTGCTAGATGGGACAGAAACAGCTTTCTCTCAATGAACTTAACAATGTTTTACTTAACAGTGTGAGTAAAAGCTTGTCAATGTCACTTCAAAAGCATTTCCTTTATGCTTGTTAATGCTTTCCAAAGGGTAAGGTTCTTGTTTACATATGTTTGTGTTAAGGATGTACTGATAATTATTTTAATTCCGATTAAGCGATCACTGATGAATGGCCAATATTAAAATTATAGATAAAATGTTTTCGTAAACATAATACCTAAATTGAGTCTTCAATGCTATGAGAGAACTTAAGACAAAGTTATAATGCATAGCATAAAAATGGATATTCATTTTGAAATTTGGTCAAGATTATATGTAACTGTTACAAAATTACTGTTTCTAAAGATTAACATTTTTAGCATACACAATTAAGAAAACTTCCAATTGAAATACACCTGATGAAGATTTATGTTATTAGGCTGCATTTTTTTTATCAAAAATACAGTAAAAACAGTAATACTGTGAAATATTAAAATGTAAATAATTGTTTTCCATTTCAATATACTTTAAAAATGTAACTTATTCCCATGATTGAAAAGCTGAATTTTCAGCATTCATTACTCCAGTCTTCAGTGTCACATTCAGAAACCATTCTAATATGCTGATTTGGTGCTTAAGAAACATATCAATGTTGAAAAGAGTTGGGCTGCATGATATATTTGTGGAAACCATGATACCTTTTTTATAATTACTTGATGAATAGAAAGCTCAAAAGAACAGCATTTATTTGAAACAGAAATCTTTTGTAACATTATAAACCTCTTTACTGTGACTTGATCAATTTAATGCATCCTTGCTAAGTACCCAAATCAGTTGCACTCAGCTACAAATCTAAACATTTCTGCATTATATTTCAGAAAAATGCCTAATGTCGGTCTCCAGTTATGTTTCCCCTCTACTTACCAAGGTGTCCTACTGAGTGAATAACGAGTTTTCTCCAGAGACACATAAAGTGTCCCCATTTCATAACCTTCTTTTCTAACTGTCTTAAGGGCATGGATATCGAAACATTGTCCAAAGCAGACTGGGGTGGTTAAAACTGGCCGTAAGCATAACTACTAGCAGGCGACTGGGACAGTAACCTCATCTAATAAGTAAAAGGAAGCTGAAATGCACTACACTGACCTTTCCCTGCAGACGTCAACTATTGCTTCTCAAATCTGAAATCAGCAAAGTCCACCATAACTTGAATAAAGAATTCCATTGTCTTTCTTGGAGATGAACTCACCTATGTTGATATTTAAAAAAGAAAAAAATAGGGATCAGACAATGAGTTTATTTTAGATTTTTAAATGAGTTTCACCCTTTCAGAACATGTACTTTGAAGTTCAATGAAAGCTCATTATCATCATCTGACTGTGATGGAGATCTATGCATTTAGATAGAGTGATGAAAACTCTATGAAGCCTCGCTCCCTCGATGACAGACCTCAAGTCGTCTTTTTCCTGACTATCTCTTCTCCATCATATCCCTACCGCATCTGCTTCTAGGCGTGCTCTCGGACAATGACGTATAGCCACAATTAGCCCTGGAAAGACTTCAATTATGATAAAAAAAACCTTCACCCCTCTTAGGTCATGATTAAAAAGCTCTTCTCTACTCCAGTGCCTCTGATAAAGAGCTCTCGTTTCACACCATCACTTCTTCGTCGTGATAATAAACCACTCCTCCAGGGTTCTGCTCGATGCTCATCCCCATTGCTCAGCCATTTACATTTTTACATGGGTAGCAATGCAATGACCCTGTTTGGGCTCCCAAAGACATATTAACATGAACGCAAGCCATTCACCCTGCATTCAAGACAAAAAAAACAAACAAGAAAAGCATAAGAGGAAAGACATGAGACTGCTCACATGAACTTCATCCTCATCTGAGAATGACACAGATGCACATTCAAAATTTTGGAATGAGATTTGCTTAGTAACACACTTGATAAATGGATTTGCTGTAATGAGATGGAGTCATCACAAAGTCACGAAAAGAAACAGAAGAAGAGAGAGGGGAAAAGAAGGATCGTCTTTCGGCTGTGTTCTGTCAAGGGAGAAATTACACACTTACTGATTTTTTTTCCCCAAGGATGGCCACCATAGATCATATGTTGGGATTTACGAGCCAATTTCCAACATGAAATATAGACACCAAGAATCAATTTTACCACTGTTTTTCACTTTCTCTCATCTCAACAGATCACAGCTGCTATAGCTTTCCTCAGGTACCATGGAAGCCGCTTTATTATCTAAAGTCAGACAAGAAAGAGGATTAATTATTTTCCAGTGGACGCTACCACTTACCTCATATTTAAAACAATGTTAAGGGAGCTTGTAAAATAATTAAAACTTGCTGAATCTAATTACTTACTCTGTTTCTGTGCATAGCTTGGTAACCCACAAAGCCTGATGCTTTGGTTTCTTTAGAAGCTATTTTCATTGGTGAAGAAAATATACTGTCTGAATTTAGTCAGAAATGTAAGTCCATAATAACGTCCTGTGTATAAAATGTATGGATTAAAAAATAGCACACTGCTAACATTGCCATATAATACAGCCATTAAGCTATAGTTTTTGTGTGATATTGCGTATACATTTATATTGTGTGTCTCAAAGAGAACTATTATGAGAACAAGGAAGTCCACACCACAGGTATAAAGATAATGACACAGGAATTGGAATCACGTTCAGAACACTTTTTCCAGGTGATGAACGAAATAAACACTGACAGCAATCAGAATCCATACTTTAAAGAGCCTGAACATTTAAAGCGGCAAAAGACTGTCTGCAGCACACACTTTCAATAAACAGACGTTATCATCAGCTGGTCCGGACGCTATTATAGTTATTAAAGAGAAATATATGACAATAGGGGCCTTTATGGTTATATTTTTGCTTACCATTGTTGGTGAGAACGGCCTTTTGAAAGCCGAAATCATTCTGTAAGTGATTCCAATGACATTGGCGTAATCGGAATAGCTGAGGTGTGGACTTCCATATTCTCATAGAATTAACAACTACTAAAGCTTTTTAGTTACAGTTGTGGTTATAGCTGTGGTATGGACTTAAGTTACCCATTTTAAGAATTGGATATTGTCCTTGGTCTTAATGGCCCGTTAACTCAAGTTATCCTACACACGACAGTTTAATAAAATAAATTTTTAACTACAGTTGTTAACTTTTAAATTAAAATATATCTGTCATATAAAATAAATTTGAATAGCAAACCTTTAAGAAACCTTTCAGTCAGAAGGTCTTATGCTATCGCCTCAGTTGAGGCTCACTACTGTCTCGAATACATTTATCACGGGTTATGCAGTTGACATGCAAATTATAAATGTTTCCTGTCATGTTCAATACTGTAATGAATTTACTGGAGATGTCTTTATCGCGGCGAATTCATGAAGTGGCTTTGACGAGCGGCAGAGCTCGCGCCGTTCACGTTATTGATGCGCGCGCTTGACAGCTAATTTAAAACGCACAGAGCGCCTCACAAATGCGGAGCCAAATACACGGATCTCACGGAACACATCAACGCGTGGGTGTGTTTAGTTAACGCTTTCAGCTTCAGATGAGGGTGAAAATTTTACCTTGGCTTACAGTACTACTTTTTTTTTTTTTTTTTTATCTAAACCAGTCCATAACCTAAATAGCAGTCACATTACAACCCTGAATCATGGTCACAAGATATTTATATTCGATTTCATTTTTTTCCCCTTTCATTACACTTTTACAAATCAAAAGGGAAACACTTAGGGGGGGAAAACATTTATTAAACACAATGACATTTTACAGGTAATGAGCTCAATATACAAGAGCATCTATTTGAGATGGGTGACACTCGGTTTACTGCTCTTCTGAGAAAAAGCAGGACTGCAGGTGAAAACAGGCAAATCAGAATGGCAGATGTAAAGACGCCAGTTAGACAGGGACACCTCCAAAAAATGAGACATTTTTTCCAGAGCCTGCCGTTTCAAGATGCAGCCAAAAAGCAAACACACTTTCAATAAACAGTCACTCATACCATCTGTCCAGCATACGTTCATTATCTAAACCAGTCCATAACCTAAATAGCAGTCACATTACAACCCTGAATCATGGTCACAAGATATTTATATTCGATTTCATTTTTTTTCCCTTTCATTACACTTTTACAAATCAAAAGGGAAACACTTAGGGGGGGAAAACATTTATTAAACACAATGACATTTTACAGGTAATGAGCTCAATATACAAGAGCATCTATTTGAGATGGGTGACACTCGGTTTACTGCTCTTCTGAGAAAAAGCAGGACTGCAGGTGAAAACAGGCAAATCAGAATGGCAGATGTAAAGACGCCAGTTAGACAGGGACACCTCCAAAAAATGAGACATTTTTTCCAGAGCCTGCCGTTTCAAGATGCAGCCAAAAAGCAAACACACTTTCAATAAACAGTCACTCATACCATCTGTCCAGCATACGTTCATTTCAGACAGAAAAGCAGACTTTTCTTTTCTTCTGCCAATTTACAGTTCATCTGGGTTTAGGCTGCCTGGTTGGACAGAAGAGGTGGTATAATGGAAAAGGTTGTCAAGGGTGGTCTGTGTCATGGTACAGGTTTGGTCTTGAGAATGGAGAGAGGGAAGCAGGTGGGATTGAGGGGTGGTGGACAGAGAGGGTAGTCATTGTGATGAATACATTAACAGAGAGAGCGGTCATCAAAAGAGCACATAACAGATGACCTACAACCACAACCTTACCCTCTGACCCTGAAGCAGGCAATCACTTAAGAGAGCTCCACAAACCTCTCTATCCTCTTCCAAAAAATGTCCAATTGAGTTTACAAAGTCATTTATGTCACGGTTTCTTCACCTTCTTAATAGATGAGGAACTTGAGGCAGATTCTCTGCGTTTGCGCTGCGCAAAGAGAAGAGACCATGTTGAAATATTAATACCAGTGGAATTGTATGTAAATTTTAGTTTCATTTTAAAAAATTCACATGCATTAAATTGTTTAAAAACATTAAACGCTTATAATTTTGTAAAATAATTTATGCTTTAAATCAATACATCAGTAGATGATGTATAATAAAAAAATATGTAAAAAAAAAAAATCTGAAAATAAATAATTGGGTTTCAAATAAATATTTTTAATGTTTAAAAGGAGATCAAATTGCATGATGATGCTTGTTGAGGTCTATCACTAAAGTAGGTCTATCATTAATTAACAAGCCAATAATTTATTAAGTCATAGCAATTTATATTTACATTTAGTCATTTAGCAGACGCTTTTATCCAAAAGGACTTACAAATGAGGACAATGGAAGCAATTTACAGATAGGCACTTGTAGTTACTTCCCGCTGAAAACTCACCGAATTTGGAGTGAGTGGAGCTCCAACCACATCAATAAGCTGCTCTTTGGCTTCGGTTTTGATGTCATCAACGCAGGGCCAGGATTGACTGTCAGGTGCTCCACTGCTCTCACTCAGTGGTGTGACGGCGCCCCCTGATTTTAGCAGAGCGTCATAGCGGTGCCGCAACATCTGCTGTTCGTACTCACAGTTACTGTAGGCCTGCTTCAACTCATAAACCAGGACTAGGTCGCTGCGGAGCTCGTTAAACATATGCACAATCTCCTCTGTGGGCATGGGGTTGAGGTCTATCGAGGAAAGGATAAGGGATATGTTATGAGATGGTTCAAAGCAAATTCTGTGTTTAGAACTGTGTAGTTATTTTTTGTTTGTTTGCAAGAATTGATTTTAAAAGGTTTAGATGAAGAACACTATAGCTGGGTAAAAATGTTCTCCTTTCAACAATCCCAATCCTGATTCTTAAAATTCCAGGATCAATCAATCATTTTATTCTATGCCAGTGTTTTCTGCACCATGGCAAACGAAGTCATATTTTAGAGTTTAAAATCTGAACAATGTTATGAGATAAAAAAGGCACTGTACTCTGAAATAATGGAATAAAATGTAAATACAAAAATATATTTATATAAATATATGTTTCTATTGCTTTGTCCCAACAGGCTGCATGCAATAGCATACATCATGAGCATTGCAGTCCAAATCACAAATAATTATTTTAAAAGTTATTTTTAGTGAAACAAAGCTCAAACATAGCAATCCATTTCACAAGTAAACAACTGCTTTGAGCCTGTCCATATAATGCTCATCATTTTTTTTTAAATCATAATAAACCCCATTCAAAAGTCTCAATATCTACAGTAGTCAACATCTGAAGTGGATCAAAACCTTTCATCAAAGTTGACCTAAAACCAAAACAATAACCGTTTTTGTCTTAGGACAACTTTAATGAACTTTTTTGATCCACTTCAAATGTTGACTACTGTAAACTATTTCATGTGATTTACAGCAATTTGTCATTTTAAAACAAATGTATATAATGTTATATTATTTTTATACAAGAAATGCATATGTAAGAAAAGAACATTTCATAATATACAAAATCAAGCAAAATCAGTATTACAACTGAAATTTTCCTAAATTAATCAATTTAATTAAAATTAGAATTGAAATCAAGAGCTCGTGAATCAGAATCAGTACCATTTTTAGATTGAATCTCTTTATTACTGTTCAGTAGAAATGGCTATAGAATCATTTGATAGGCAAGTCAGAAGAGAGAAGAAATGCTTATAAAAATGCTACTCACCCACTCCTTGCTCCGTCAGGATCTGTTCAATTGCTTTTATTTTCTTCTGTCCAACTGAGCTGGGCAGCTTCATCTAAGCACACAAATTCATTAGTTATCAAAATCTATAATTACAAATAAACTTTCAGTAAACTTAAATTGCGCTTGTGTGCTCATGTCTTAATCCATGAGGTGTTGGAACTCTAGCTGGAACATTAACACCTTTAACACCTCAGATGGCTAAAAAGTGTGAGCAATGGAATAAAAATGGGGTCATCTTTCATTCATAAGACCCCTGAAATACACTTCAGAGAGGGCAGATCAAAACATGTTTATGCACCCAAGTCTGACTAATAGATGACCAGCCACATCTGAGTCATACAGTACCCCAGTACCATCCTTAATACGTTTTATATAGAGCAACCTCCCTTCATTACTCTTTAGGAGGAATGCCTTCCTGTGGGTAGATCACTCTACCTATGACTGTGTGAATCAATCAACTCCTGGCTAATGAGAGAGAAGTTAAACGCCATAGGCTCCTGCAGCGAAGAAGGATGTGTCATAATATTATGCAGAGATCGTATATTAAGAAAAGGATCAGGGGTCAGTTTTGTCAAAGTGTGTAAGTTGATCTTACTCTCTGACTCCGTAGTGAAACACCAGCAGATTTGAAGTCTGGGAATTTGATGCCTGCGGTTTCAGGAACAGCCTGCCATTGGCCAGATGAGAGAGTATTAGAGGAGCAAGTGGTAGAAAGTATTAAAGTTTACAGATTTTTTTTTTTTTTTACTTTTTGCAAAGAAAGTGCAAAATTAGGATGATTGCAATTGAAAATACAGTTTTTCTTCCCCCATCAAACCACTATTACTATCACAGACAGTTTAAAAATTGAATTTAGACAGTTTGAGGGGTAAATAAAGAAATATTTACAGGTTTTTCTGTCTCTCGTTTCTGCGGCAGCTTCTTCTTGGTGGCTTTGCGTTCAGCTCTGCGCATCTCTGTCGTCGTGTCAGCAGCTGTAATGAGCTTCTGGAGGTCCTGGGCCTTCTTTTCACGCTCCTTCTTGCGCGTCTCAATCTTCCTCAGCTCCTGGATCAGGTATTCCTCTTCTGCCACCTACAGAAAGGAAACGGAAGCACATTGTCTAAATAAGATCAAGCTTGTACCCATCACTTATTACGAACTTACACCATTACCTCCAGTGTGTCACATTAATTACCAAAATTCTGGCACCCACCACAGTTTCATAATGAACTGAAAATATTATTAAATTTCTGCATCACTGTTGCAATCATTATGCAGACTGATAAAGATTGGTCTTGTTCTGAGTGTTCTCACCTGCTCTGGAGTGCGGTTGAAAAGTCTCTCGAGCTGCTCTTTCCTGCGTCTCTCATGACCAGCATCAAATATGTAGATCTTAGGCTCTGTACCTGTTCCTGCCCGAACTTTTGTCAGTTTGCCACAAATGTGGTAATAACGCTCCTTAAGATCCTCAACAGAGCGTTTCTACAATAATAACAATTAAATCAGTGAGGAAATGTGATTAGAAAGAAGCAAATTGTAACATGGTCAAGTTACTTTTTTATGTTCATTACAAAATTGAATCTTGTAGAGGAATTTACTCTGTACTGTTGGTGATCATAGCGATCATGTATAACAATAAACCGCAGGTCGAAACGTTTGCACAAGTCGAACAGGTGATCCGTTTCAGCTTTCGTCCATCCATCGTCATGAAGATACATCTGATACTCCTGCTCTGAGTACAGAGGCACCTGCACAGTCTTGAAACAGGAATAATATTTTCAATAACATGCAACATGAATGTCAATTTCAAAACAAGAATAATAAATAATCTCTTCTCTCCTCTACTTATGTCAATTTCTCCTACTCTGTTCAATATCATTCTCTCTTTCCTACCTTGCTGAAGCGAGCAAATGGGTAGTCCTTTCCCTCCTCTGCTGCACGTCTCCAGTGATGGAAGATGGTTCCATCTTTTCTGGCTGGATTAGAGAATGGCATCCACTTCCAGGGCCTCACCTTCTTACAGCCCAGTTTCGCTTTCACTGTCCGGTAGCCTTGCGTAGTATCACTCGGTAACAGGGGAGGGGCATCCCGACTGCAAGAGGGAAAACCATATAAAACTTCATTATATGTTGTCACTTTTCAGCGTAACAATATCAGATTCCACGGACAGCATACAGGGCTCAACAATAAAAGTTTTTCTTTTATGCTTTTTCTTTTATTTTCACTTGCCAAAATTTTAACTAGTCCCACAACAAAACATATTTGAAAAAAGCAACAGACGACAAACATTTGGAGTGTTATCAGTTCTATTACTTCTGTGGAGTTTCTGCATGAGGGCGGCCTCCAGCGGCTTCCAGCATGAATAAAACTGACATTACATGTGTTTATAGTGCTCAATAATGGCCAATCCATCCTATTTTGGGTAAAAATAATAAAAATAATACTTCTCTCAAAAGAAATTTTAAGTAGACATGTATTGAACCGTGGCCTAACTGTATTGTTGCATCCCTATCCCTAATAAATAAATAAATAAAACAAAAAAAATTAAAAAAAAAATATATATATTATATATATATATATACAGTGGGTACGGAAAGTATACATACACACAATTGTTCAAAAGTTTGGGGTCAATAAGTATTTTTTAAACAAATTAATATTTTTATTCGGCAAGGATGCATTAAATTGGTCAAAAATAACAGTTAATACATTTATAATGTTACAAAAAATGTCTATTTCAAATTAATACTGTTCTTTTGAACTTTCTATTCATAAAAGTATCCTGAAAAATGTACCATGGTTTACACAAAAATATTAAGGAGCACAACTGTTTTCAACATTAATATTAATTAATAAGAAATGTGTCCTGAGCACCAAATTAGCATATTGAAATGATTTCTGATGGATCGTGTGACATTGAAGATTGAAGATTGAAGTAATGGCTGCTGAAAATTCAGCTTTGCCATCACAGGAACAAATTACACTTTAAATTATATTAAAATAGAAAAAAAAGTTATTTTAAAATTATAATATTTCACAATATTACTGTTTGTACTGTATTTCTGATCAAATAAATGCAGCATTGGCAAGCATAAGACTTATATATATATATATAAAAAAACTTACCAAACCCAAACTTTTGAATAGTAGTGTATATTAAGTATATATTTACTTTTATAAAAATATATGTATATATATTTATTGATTTTTCATTTACAAGAGCTGGGAATTATTCAGCTATAATAAAATCTCATAATAAACTCATACAAACCTATTGGTTGTACAACTAATACAACAAAACATGTTTTCTAGTCATTTTAGTCATTTCAACAAAAAGAATGATACATTCAAACAGCCAAATGATCTGTCATTAGCCATGGGAATCAATTTTTAGAAGGCAATGCAAATACAATCTCATAATATGGGCAATAAAACAATGAGATGAAAAAGCTGAGCTGCGCCTGCCAACTTACTTTTTATCTGAATACAGCAAGGCATAAACTTCTCTGTGCATTCCTTCTGGTCTCTTGAAGGTTAAAGTCTCTGTCACTTTCTTGGCTTTTTTCTACAACAACAAACAGAATGAGAATAGTCTCAACAATACAAAGCTAAAGCATGGGTCACAGAAAGTCTAATGGTGTCGGTTCTCATCTGTGACAGTTTACCTTGTCTGAGTTGATGATGTCCTTCTTGCTGATGGGTCCTGAATCATTGTCTCCTCCTGCCAGCTCCAGAATATCCCTCACATCAGCACCGGTCGTCATGGTGAGGGACTAATAGTTCCAACAAAATGATAAGCAAAGAGGTGCATTATAATATACATATACAATGAAGTGATTGGTTTGCTTTTGAAAATAAGGATAGTCTTTGTTATATGAGTGCTAAATGAATTAACTTGCTTGCTGCAGTAAATCTGACAACCAATACACACTAACACAGAAAATACATCAGGGTTAAATATTCAAAATTGTCTGCTGGGTCTGTTTAAGCAAGTAGAAGATAAAGTAATAAATAGTAGCTAAAAGACGAAGCGCTAATAAACACGAAATCTCGGAATCAATGAGCTTACACGCTACCTGACAGGCGGGAACCAGATTGAGCTCATATAGTACTTCTAGAACTGCACTTATGAACTATAAGGGTATTAAAAGTAACATTCAATCTTACCTGACAAAAAATACAGGTAGTCTGTGTATCTAAAATAAATACGCTGGTCTTTATTTACGGGTCAGTGTTGGCTGAAATGCTGTATTCATCGGCGGATGCAGTTCTCCTCTTCGATGGTCGGCTTCTCTGTGCGTCTTGACACACTTGTGCAAATGATCGCCACCTATAGAACAAAAAGAAGAAGTGCATCTACAATACTGTCAACCAGGGTTCATAAAATGCCTTGCTTAGGGGTTTGTGTGTTTAAAAATAGCAACTGTCTTTGTATAGTCAAACTACAAAACAACAGGTTTTACAGTATAATAAAACATTTATTGTAAGTGTATGGCAGTTTGCAGTAATGCGGACAAAAACATACATGCATTGTATGAAACTATTATAGTGAAGTGAAGTGACATGTGGCCAAGTATGGTGACCCATACTCGGAATTAGTGCTCTGCATTTATCCCATCCAAAGTGCACACACACAGCAGTGAACACACACACACACCGTGAACACACACCCGGAACAGTGGGCAGCCATTTTTTGCTGCGGCGCCCGGGGAGCAGTTGGGGGTTTGGTGCCTTGCTCAAGGACACCTCAGTCATGGTATTGAATGACAGCTGAATGACATCTGGCCTGGATGGTTTGACTGGATTTTCTGGTTGGAAATCAGAAAACAATTTAAATTTCAACTTTATGAAATACTCTACCATTCAAAAGTTTGGGGTCAGTTCGTTTTTTTAACTAAATTCATACTTTTAGTGAGGACGAATTAAAGGGATAGTTCACCTTCAGTTGCTGGTCCCCATTGACTTGCAATAGGTTTTTTATATTCCATACTATGGAAGTCAATGGGGACCAGCAACTGAAGGTGAACTATCCCTTTAATTTGAACAAAAGTGACAATAAAGACACTTACAATGTTACAAAATATTTCTGTTCTTTTCCATTTTCTACTCATCAAAATATCCTGAAAAAAATGTATCGTGGTTTCAACATTAATAATATGTTTCTTGAGCATCAAATCAGCACATCAGAATGATTTCTGAAGGATCATGTGACACTGAAGACTGGAGTAATGATACTGAAAATTCAGCTTCGCCATCACAGGAATAAATTACATAAACGCAGCCTTGGTGAGCATAAAAGACTTCTTTTTTAAAAATCTTAAAATCTTACAGACCCCAAACATTTGAGTGGTAGTGTATCTACAATAAATAATTACATGGAACAGTTTAATGTTTTTTTTAGTTGTTTAACCTTTGATTTTCTTAAATATCGTCACTTTCAGCGAGAACAATTTGGACTTCTTGTGAGGACTTTCGGATGAGTTGGCGGTTGGTACAGTTGCAGGGCAAGTCATTTTCTCTGGCATGACAGGGGAGGGGTTCTTCACAATTGGTCCTGTCAGAAAATATTTGAGATATAATTATTATGCACAACCAAAGGTATTTTTTAAAACTGAATAGTGTATTTTCAACTGTGTTAAAGCAACAATAGTAGCCTACTGCCTTTCTTCTTCTCTACGTCCTCCTTACTGGACTGTCGGGTAAACAGTTTTGTAATGCTAGAGGCTGAAGTTCGCATCTTCTTCCTCAGGATTAAAAGAGCAGTCTTGGGTTGTGAGGATGCTCCTTCTGTTTGTTTCTTTTCTGAGCCTTCTAGTTGAGGAGAAGAATGGCTAGCCCACAAGTGCTTGTGGAAGATCTTCATGAATCCAGGCTTAGAAGATTTCCCACTAGGGGGGTTGGCTTGTAGAGCTGGGGCTGAGGCATGTCTTTGAAGCAACTCTTTGCTTTCTCGTCCTGCCTTCTCAGAAGGACGTCACTTTTATTGCACATCTCATTTAGACCAGAACTTGAACTGTTGGTGCGTCGTCTTGGCTAAGCTTGCGGGAGGTCTTGGCGAAGAGATCTAAGGGCATTCTCCATGTCCTCATCCTCAGAGTCCTGTAGTAAAGAGCATGGAGATGTTTTTCCAGAGGATCCAGAGATCAAGATCTCATCATTGTGGTGTCTGTGGGAGAGCTCTTCATGTGAGCCTACCCTGCTAGAGGCCTCTGAACTGTGGTCAAGCAAGCATGCTATAGCGAAAGCTGTGAGCCATCCATGCTCTCCTCATCACCTAAATTTCTTGCCTCTGTTTCCGTGACCTGCAACTGGTTGTCATCCTCACAAGAACTTTGCGAGACTGGCTGATATCCTTCTTCGGGTTCATGAACCTGTACTCTCACCTTTCTCATGATTACTGGGCCCTTCTTTGGCAAAAACGCAGAACGACGGCAAAGTTTCCTACTCACTTGGACTTCTTCAGTTTTCTACTCTTCCTCATCAGTGACATCTGGTTTCTGGCTTCCTTTGACATCATGCTCATCCTCTCCTTGCACTGTTGGCTCAGTTGAAGCTGGAGAGCGTAGTGTGTATACATCTAATGACCTGCTTCTTCTCTGGGTGTGTGTGGTTGGATGGGCAGCGCTTATTGCACTATCAAATGAGCTTGACTTGAGGATAGACGAATGCATTGATCCTCTTCTTTGGTTACGATTAGCTTCTATATCTGGGGAATATTCTACATACTCTATGAGGGGCTCATTTAACCTGCTGGAGAGGCTGGCGCGGAGGGGCTTACGGCCACGCTCTTGCTTTTTAGCTTAGATTTTATCCCGAAGCGTCATGTGACGAGCAGACATGGGTGAGAGCTGCTCGGCTACAATGAACGTGGTATGGGATCAAATACTTCATCTCACTCAGAGAGGTGAAGATACACTCTTAAAAATAAAGGTGCTTCAAAAGGTTCTTCAAGCTATGCCATAGAAGAACCATTTTTGGTTCCACAAAGAACCATTCAGTCAAAGGTTCTTTAAAGAACCATCTCTTTCTTACCTTTTTGTAATCTGAAGAACCTTCTTTCGCCACAAAGAACCTTTTGTCAAACAGAAAGGTTCTTCCGATGTTAAAGGTTCTTTATGGAACCATTTAGACAAAAAGGTTCTTCTATGGCATCGTGAAGCACCTTTATTTTTAAGAGTGTAGGGGCTACTGTTCCCTCCTCTCCAAACTGACCGGCTCTGTTAATGGTGTGGTCATGGGAATCACCAGCGGGCTGCTGTGAATTTGGTCCTCACCAATAAGCACGTCATCTTCACCCTGTTTTAGAACTGTGGGCGTCTTTGACACATGAGCATATGGGTCATATTCTTCATCTTCTTCCAAATCATCTTCATCCTCCTGGCTCACCTGCTGGAGGAAGTCCCAGGCATCTGCCTCATCAAACTCTGAGGAGGATCCACTACTCAGGGAGGTGCTGCTGGGCTCCTGGGTCTTCCTTGCAGCAGTAATTGAAATGTCACGCAGAGGAGCCTCCAACAACTCTGGGATCGGTCTCAGAGTCAGAACCGTGTCGAGACATGTCAAGGAACGCTGAAAGAAAAGGGAAGAAGCACAGAAAAGTGTAGGAAGACATTCAATGGCAGAGGAAATCATTTAAAATCTTACCTGCCATTTTCTACTTGAAATAAAAGATAAAAAAATTTTGGTATTTGTCCTCAGGTTCTTCATCTTCATAATAACCCTAAAAGTAATCACATTTCTGATGAACGTGAATTCTATTTGTGCACACGGCTTATTTTATGTTTGCTTATTGGTATAAACACAGATGACTACCTACCTGAAACCCCTCATGACTCAAACACTCAGATGCAGAGGGTGAAACAAAGCAGCTTTATGTACTGCTTCTCACAAAAACTTCAAATACACGCATGTAAGCAGTTCTTACTCTGGGTCTGGTTGTTGAACCCTATGTAGGAAGTCCTGTGCCTCCGCACTTCTGCTTATGATCTCAGGAGTGTCCCAGTACAGCAAACCCTCAGCGACCTTCATCAGTGTGGCACGGTCGTTCTCCCCAAAGAAAGGACAGTGGCATGTTAAGCTACCGAGAAAAAAGCAATATTAAAGAAAAGTACAGTACAATTATTTTTAGATTTTATAGACATACAGAATTGCAGATTACAGATAAAATAGAAAGAAAAATAAAGAAAAATATCTGCTTGCTCCATTTCTTCAATGCACTCACCATAAGTAAGTAACCAGACCACTGACCTGGAATAAATAAAAAATAACAATGATCAAGCGGACAGAATTGTTTTTCTGAACATCACAAATTTTGTTCACCACAAGTTTGTTTACCAGATATCAGTGGCTATAGTCACAGGTTCTTGGTGGATAATTTCTGGAGCAACAAATTCAGGTGTCCCAAACTTGCTGTACTGGTGTCTGGAGTTGTCAATTTCCTGGCAAAAGCCAAAATCACAGATTTTGATGTCTTCTCTCGCAGAGGACACCATTAGGATATTATCTGTCTGCAGAGAAAAGGTTTAAAAATAAGTTTAGCAAAACGTTAGAAGGACAGCCACATGTCAGAAGATGTCTTTACCAAAGACACCAATTAGTCCGATGTCAGAAAAGGATTATCTTTTAGTATCCTATCAGTGAAATTTCTTGTAATACATTAAAGCTTAAATGAATGCCACTTATAATACTAATAATACTGTAATATAACTATAGTACATACTAATATAAAGTAAGTATAATCACTTACTTTGATATCCAGATGTAAGATACTGTGTATGTATCCAATACCCTCCAGAGCCTGTTGAATATATAACTGGACCTAAAAACAATGAATAATAATTTGAACCTATTCTTGATTTCTGTATGTAAACTCACGGTTCAGCAAATCCAGGCTGAAGGAGCATTTGAAACAGGTTCTTCACAAAGGAACTGGGCCAACCTTCGGACTGGGGCTCTATTTGAAAACAATTAGGTTGTCAAACTCATTAAATTTGATTAAACACACTAACGTTAAAAAGTTTGGGGTCAATAAGATTGTCTTTCTTTTTTAAAATAACTTTATTCAGAAACAACTTTTTTTCTTTTTAGAGAAAAAAGACATTAATGTTATTTAATTATTTAATTATTCTATTTCAAATAAGTACTGTTCTTTTGCAACCTTCTATTCAATAAAAAAAAAATGAAATGATGGCTGCGTGAAAATTCAGCTTTGCCATCACAGGAGTAAATTCAATTTTAAAATATATTAAAATTATTTTAAATTGTAATAATATTTCACAATATAAATTTTTCTACAGTGTTTTACATTAATGACACCAAGCTTTTGAATAGCAGTGTATATTGCAAAATAATATAATACTAATAATACTAAATATAAATCTAAGAATTTTATATATTTAAAAAAAATGAGATAATGCTTTAGATAATGCCATAAGTAATACCTTATAATAATAAATAACTGTACTTACAGTACATTAATAGTGCAGTTTAAAAAAATTGATGTAAAATATTAAAATTGTTAATGTAATTACTCAATCATTAAGACATGTGGTGGTACAATTAGCTTTAAGGAATATGGTAGGATATTTGTTTTCATTTCTTCTCTAAACTCAATTGTGAAATAACAGATTACCCTGATAATGACAGGTATAAACACAGAGCAAGAAGTGTCATAGCCTTTCTCGACCAGTGTTTTAAGTCACAGATCACAAGTGTACAGTCACATTGCCTCACAAGCAGCGCAAAGAGCCACTTGGCCCTGTCTGCAGCCAGGCTTAAGTCTTAGCACATAACCAGCTTTGAAGATGGACGTGACATTTTAGCAGAGCATGCACTGACTAAGAAATAGTGAGAACATGTATATAAACAGATATGAGGAACGGACAAGGAGAAGAAAAGAGACAGAAAGAAAGACAAAAAGGGAGAGTAGCATACATGCAAAATGCTGAGGCATCTTTGTGAAGACACTTACATGATGATTTTGATCAGATCTTTAGTCTCCTGCTCTGTGACTATAAAGGAAATGGGATGGAAAGTGTGTTAAACTGGATGTGGAAATGCACATGATTGACAAGTGTTCAAAAGCTGCTTATGGACCACTTAATGTATAAATTAAAACATATAACCACATAGGTATGATGTATTAAAGAATGCATTATGTATGATATGATTTACAAATTATATATGAAGTTGATATACAAACCCAATTCCAAAAAAGTTGGGACACTGTACAAATTGTGAGTAAAAAAGGAATGGAATAATTTACAAATCTCATAAACTTATATTTTATTCACAATAGAATATAGATAACATATCAAATGTTGAAAGTGAGACATTTTGAAATGTCATGCCAAATATTGGCTCATTTTGGATTTCATGAGAGCTACACATTCCAAAAAAGGTGGGACAGTGAATCGGAAGACATTTCCATTTTTGGGTGAAATATTCCTTTAAAGGGGTCCTATTATGCTCTTTTACAAAGTCTTGATATATGAAGTTGATACACAAACCCAATTCCAAAAAAGTTGGGACACTGTACAAATTGTGAGTAAAAAAGGAATGGAATAATTTACAAATCTCATAAACTTATATTTTATTCACAATAGAATATAGATAACATATCAAATGTTGAAAGTGAGACATTTTGAAATGTCATGCCAAATATTGGCTCATTTTGGACTTCATGAGAGCTACACATTCCAAAAAAGTTGGGACAGGTAGCAATAAGAGGCCGGAAAAGTTAAATGTACATATAAGGAACATCTGGAGGACCAAATTGCATATTAGGTCAATTGGCAACATGATTGGGTATAAAAAGAGCCTCTCATTGGAATCGGGTTTGTATGAATATATAAATTAAAGACAAATAACCATTAAAAAATTTGAGGTTTTTAATGAATAATTTAATGTAGCAAGGGCACAATAAATTAAATTAAAATGACAATATAGTAATTTTTAATAACAAAATATTTCTATTTCAAATGAGTGCCTCAAAATTCTTTTAATTCTTAAAATAAATTGTAATTTTCTACTCATCCAAGTATCCTGAAAAAATATATAAATTTCCACAGAAATATTAAGAAGCACAACTGTTTTCAACATTTAAATATTGAAGTGTTGAAAATGTTGCCTTTTTTATGTTTCTTGAGCACCAAATCAGCATATTAGTATGATTTCTTAAGGATCATGTGACACTGAAGACTGGAGTAATGCTGAAAATTCAACCTTGTCATCACAGGTCGTCAACTACAATGTCAACTACATTTTAAAATATTCTATTTCAAAGAAATATGCAGATCTACATGTTTACCAGAACTGAGTTGGGTTGCTTTGACAGAGTGGTTGTTGTCCATTTGTTAATCAGAGATAATCCTTTAAACCCTAGTCTGGGGGCTGTCTCAGTTTCAGCCCAGTCCAATCACAGCTCCACGTGTCTGGGGCTACAAAATCCCCTTCTCCCATTAGTTATCCTTGATCTGAAGCACGTACTGTCTTTTCACCTCTATGTATGCACCCCAACAATCCACAGCAGACCCAGGAAGAATTCTTGGAAACAACACACATTTTTAGCAGGCTTTCTCTTCTTTCCAAGGGGAGTCTTAGCATACCAGTTCTGTGAAAAAAAATATGTAAAAGATATAGAGAAGACCGGAAATATTATATCATGAGGGTTTACTTTTCCAAAAACATAATATCGTATTGTCAAGTTAGCTATTTACTTCAATGGGCAATGAAAAGTCATGCTATCAGACATTTGAGAGATTTTTCTAACTTTTAGTGCCTCTTCTTCTTCCTGAAACGCAGGGTCTATTCTTGCTAACGGAGACACAAACTCTGAGGCAGTTAGTGGACGTTTAGGAAATTGCTGAATGCGCCGTTCAGTCAAGATGCTGCGCACCACCTGCACCATGTGACCCTGTGTGTAGCCATCAGAGATTTTTGCCAGAGAGCTAAGGTCCAGGTCACTGGTCACTTCTCCTCCATTCTTTTTTATCAGCTCTTTCCACATTACTGTGAAAATTTGCAGATGCATGATTGGAAACACTTGTGATTTTGCTTTTTCACCATTAGACAGATCACAAGTGGGTTACACACTTTACCACCTCCTCATCTTTTGGTACTTTTTTGTAAAACATCTTTTCAGCTTCTCCAATACATATTACAGAATGCTGCATCCGTTTGGTGACCTAAATAGAATACAAAGTAAAGAGTACATCAAAATATCAACAATTTGCAGGCCAGTATCACAGATTTAGGCCAATATCAAATTAACCTTTACCTTAAACACCACATGCAGCAGCATCTGCAATCCACTCTTGCCAGGGTATTTTCCAGCCACGTTTAAAGTTGAAAGGTCAAACAGATTGGCTCCAGTCTCCTGGCAGATGGCATGGACCAACATTTTCTTACCCACCCCTGACGCCCTACTAGCAGCATGGTTTTCACCAGGGGAGCCTTCTCATGCACTGCTTGGGAACCTATAGGACGAGAAAATGTTTTATTTTATCCATTTATCTGGCCAGCTTGACATCATATGAAGAAGTTAACATTTCTAAAGTAAAAGTGTGCAAATCCTGAGCGAACAATTTACTCACCTAATGGTAAGACAGCATAGAGAGCAACTTGCCGAACATCAGATAAGGACGGCATAAGCTCAATGTCAGACTGTCGTAGAGTTGTGCCGAGGTAGCTATAGTCCCCTTTAATGACAGAGATGATGTGTCTAGAAAATTGTGTATATACTTACAGAAACCTATAACCCAGTTTAACTTATGAAAGGGCCAAACAACCATTAGAAGTGTTTGCTTCGGGCTTCAAAATATGTGTATTTCAAGGAGAATCATAAACAGATTGTAAATACCTAGAGAATCTTTTAGTTTAACATTATCTGCCTTTTTCAGCAATTCCTGTTCAACCAGCTCTTCAAACAGTGACTCAGTGGTCCTAAAGACAATTCAAACGTTTGGGGTCAATAAGACTTTTAAAAATGTTTTTGAAAGAAGTCTCATTTCTCATCAAGGCTGCATTTATTTGAGCAAAAATACATGAAAAACAGTAATACTGTGAAATATAATTACAATTTAAAATAACTTTTTTTATCTTAATATAGTTCAAAACGTAATTTATTCTTGTAATGGCACAGCTCATTTTTTCAGCAGCTATTACTCCAGTCTTCAGTGTCACATGATCCTTCAGAAATCATTCTAATTTGCTGATTTGGTGCTCAAGAAACATTTCTTATTATTAGCAATATTGAAAATATTTGCGCTGCTTAATATTTTTGTGGAAACTGATCATTTCTTTCAGGACTCTTTTGATGATGAAAAGAACAGCATTTATTTAAAAATCACTGTAAATGTATTTACTGTCACTTTTGATCTATTTAATGCATACTTACTGAATAAAAGTAATACATTCCTTTTAAAAAAATATCTTACCGACTCCAAACATTTGAACAGTAGTGTATTATTTAACGTTTATAGGAAACGTTCACCCAAAAATGAAAATGTCATTAATTACTTATGTATTCATATTCCTATTCAAACCTGTATGACTTTCTCCAGTGGAACACACAATTTGAATTTCTGTGGGATATTCTGGCATTTCCATTTAATGAAAGTGAATGGATATCATAAAAGTGGTTTATACAACTTGTTTGGTTCTGTATATTAAGTCTTCTAAATATAGTTCAAAAGTCACACAGTATGGACCACTTTAATGATGCTTTTGTGAGTGTTTTTTAAAGCTTGAAAGCCTTAGTCGTTATTCATTGCAGCTGCATGGAAAAAAACATTCAATACAATTATTAGAAATTTCTCCTTTTGATTTCCATGGAAGAGAGTCACACAGGTGTGAAACATAATGACAGTGAGTAATTAAAGATATGAACTATCCCTTTAATGGCGGAGAATTCCAAATTTCCAAATTTAAAAAAAAAAAACCTATCCGCTGTAAGGTCTTTGTCCTTCTTCTTCCTTTCACTTTTTGATGCCTTCTTTTTCTGTGCAGTAAGAAACAAAATGTGAATAAAGACATTAATTTTATCTCTTCAATTACATTGTGTAACATAAGACATACTGTACAGTCAATGTCTCTGATGTTATCCAATAAATCCATGTAAACAGAAGTGATTTACTGTACTTTTGCAGCACCCTTGACCTTTCCGCTTTTTTCTTTATCCACTGCCAGCTTACAATTAGCCAGTTCCTGTCTCATCAGTTCATCCACCTGAACAAGCAACAAAAACCAATGTCTCTGAGAGCTAGAACAAGGTTAATAAAATGACAATAATTGTGAGGGACACATGACCCTAAATGTTTGATCTCAGGGAGACTTTAAAAAGAAAAAACAGCAGTAAATGGAAAACAGCACGTACACAGAGCAGTTTAACAGCAGTCACTGTGGTTTCACAACAAGCTAAAAGACATTCAATGAACCATCAGTCGCCTGCTTTCTTATTTCCACCTCAATCTCTTTTCTTTTCTCCTCCTTGATCAGCTCCAGCTCGTGTCTTTGAGTAAAATTCTTGGACTCGTTTCTGTTTTTCCATACCTCTGCAGATCAGATGAGATAGTCACACTCAAACTCTCTCTCCTGAGACTGATATGCTGTTATAATACACATAAATGTTTAATTCTTCAATTTTTCTTGCCAGAAAAAGTCTCATATCCCCTCTCAAGATCTGCCAGATAGGCAGATGGTAGCATCTTCAGTCCAGGCTCTTCCTCCTGTAATAATACAGTTACAGCATATGTTACATGTAAAAAAAACTACACTCAATGAGATATACAGTAGAGAAATACTTGGTACACATTTTCAGTAATGTTCTTTGCAGTGTTTTACTATTTACTATTTTATCATTGTTATTGTGGTTTTAGAATATGTCGTTTTAAGCGCATATCAGGTCCTCAATTCTTACCTTTTTCTTTTGTCTCCTCCTTGCCCTTCGGCTTTTTGTTGGCATCTTCCTCCTCCTTTGCTGCCAGTTCTTCTGCCAGCTTCAAAGGAAGACATGATTGTCAACGAAAACATGACAAACACTTCATACTGTGTATTCTAGTTTTATTTAATCATAATCATACTGAACAGTATAGATAATGAACACCCCAAACAAATGTAATTCTACTGAGCCTTTTCTATATATACTGTAGGTTTTGGTCAAAGATGAACATGTATTCTAATAATGTCAATACGTTTACCTCCTCAGGTGTTTTCTCTGCGATTATAAGGGCTGAGCCTCCATCCTCCTCTGGTTAGTCAGGAAATGAGCCTGTTGCATCACTATTCACAAGTGCTCATGTTAAATGTTGTTAAAAGATGCTCAGTAAAACACCAAGGTAATATAAACTGTGTGCAACCTTTGGCAAGAGATCCCACTCACCGGCACTCTATGAACAACTGTCGGATCTGCTCTTGCATGGTCTCCTTCATTTCTGAACCCTCCACTTCCCTGAGCTGATAAATAAGAGATCCAATGGATTTCTGATAGTCATCTTCATGTTCATCTTGCCTGATCTGCCTGTTGGCCTCATTGTTTAGGGCATCCAGCTTGGTTTGGCATGGATAGGACCGTTTTGGATCAATGGCCTGAAGATGGCACAGCCAGAGTATTAGAGTTCCATCTACTGGTGGCAACATGGTGGTTGTACACTCAAAATGTAGTCAAGCTGTAGAAGCACAATGATCTTCATTAAAATATTTATGATTTACTTATGACTATTAATACAAAGCACATACTTTTGCTTTGCATGTATAATAAAGTACCCAAAAAGCACCTTACCTTCAGCAAGGATTGATACAAAAAATGACAGTAAAAAAACTTTTACATTGTTAAAAAAAATTATATCAAAAATATTTTATTTTACTTTCTAGTCATCAAATAATCCTGAAAAATATAATGTTTTCCACAAAAATATTGAGCACAACCGTTTTCAACACTGATAATAACAAGAAATGTTTCTTGAGCACCAAATCAGTATTAGAATGATTTCTGAAGGATCATGTGACACTGAAGACTGGAGTAATGGCTAACAAAAAATCATCTTTGCTATTACAGGAATAAACTGCACTTTAAAATAGATTTTTTTTATTTATATATTGTAATAATTTTTCACAGTATTGCTGTTTTTATTGTATACTTGATCAAATAAATGCAGCAATACTGTGAAAAATTATTATAATATATAAATAAAAAAATCTATTTTAAAGTGCAGTTTATTCCTGTAATAGCAAAGAGGATTTTTTTGTTAGCCATTACTCCAGTCTTCAGTGTCACATGACCCTTCAGAAATCATTCAGTATTGCTGTTTTTATTGTATACTTGATCAAATAAATGCAGCCTTGGTCAGCATAAGATGTTTCAAAATGTTTCAAAAACATTACAATAATTTAACCACCCCAAACCTTTGAATGATAGTAGTACATAATTCAGCTTACCATTCCAAGAAATATCATTTTATCTTCACGCAGCCTTTTTGTCATTTTTCTTTGCATGAAACCTCAAAACATCTAAATAGAGATTAGAATTACTTTAAGTAATTTACTGTATTTCTAAATCATTTTTGTGTAAACTAATAGTAATATATATATACACTATAACTATTTTGTGTGGATATAATAGTTTATATTTTACCTTTTGGAAACAAACTACAGCCTGGTCAGTGCTAACTGCCTCTTGCTCCTCAGCTTTCCTCTGTCTCTCAGAGTCTCTATGGATCTCTCTCATGAACTTTGCCCTCAGTCGGCCTTGCCGTGCTCTTTCAGCCACTTGGATGACTTTAATGGCCCTCTCCAGAGTCACATGTGCATTACAAGAGGCTTTGAGAGGTAAGAGAAGTCATATTAGAGCATAAAACAATCCAATTATTGTTGTCTGTCACATCCATTTGGTTTAATATAGCAGCAAACATTCTTTCTCTATCCTGTAGTACTTTGTTCCGCTCCCGAATGAAATACCTGGGAATTGGAATCTCAAGGTCCTCCTTCGACAAACATGAGATTGAAATGATGATTTATAGTTTTAATACATGTATTAAGTCCATTATAGCATTAAAGACACTCACAGGGTTTATTCTGAGGTCTTGGATGATGTCATCCATGTAGTGGTACTCAGAAAATTCCTTTTCCACAATTTCGTTCTTGAGCTCCAGAACTCGGCCCATCACACTGTCCAGCACCTGCCTAATCACACGCCTCTTTTGAGGGTGAACGCTATGGTCATAGGCCTCTTCCAGTTGTTAAGTAAAATATCAAATTAGTGGAAATGTCATTTGTTACCGTTGACAGTTACGTAAGACAAAAGTTTGAAACATTAACCGTAACAAGATAAAACTGAAATGCACATCTTTTAATTGCGTCTTCTGTTTAACAGTTATTAACAACTGTAAAGTTGCTTTTTATGCACATATAATATGGGACTCAGGAAGATGGGTTGGGGGAAAGGCAATGTTATTTGTAGTTTGAGAACAGACCGCTTGATGTCGCCAAGTACAACATCTTTATTGCTTGTCTGTAACTGTTCAAATGAGGCTTTAATACATCCAATGGTGGTAAGTAGACTACAGCATTCCAATAATCATATGTCTTAGGTAATGGGTTAAAGACTATATCAGGAGAGCGAACACTTATCCTATAGCTATGCTGAGATTAAGCTTTGCAATGTCGAAAATGCAGTAGCCTATTCCATTGTCATGACCATATGTAAAGTTAAAAAGTAAAGTATGCCTATAGTTTGAAATGTCCTCATGCAGATGTGGCATTTAAGTATCTGAAGATTATTTTGTCTGTTTCTAATGTCAGTATGAACCCAGAGTGCATCTTGATGTCAAGAGGGGAAAAGGCTGTTTCCTTCCAATTCCCAAATGAAAAGCAGGTTCACTGAGAGCAACTAGAGCTGTTTGTCTTTTCACATTGTACTTTTACATGGATTCAACAGAGAAGGGGTTTACAACTTTTATACACCCAGGGATTCCATGGATAGATTGTTAATGCCATCAGTCTAGGGTTTATGGATAGATCACAGCTTTAAACTATTGTCACTTTAATTATTGCCACCATAATTTAACTATTTTAAGGGTGTCCACCCCCCAGACTTTTCATTTCTCCAACAAGGTGTCAAGTTTTTTTTTTGTTAGTGCATTTCAGAATTTAAATTCATAATAATTTCTTATTATTTTTATAATTTGCAATTATTATTATTTTTTTTTTTAGTAAAAATGTACGTTTGATTGGTATTTATGTATAGGTTACATTTTTATTTATGTTTTAAGAATAAATAACTATACTGTACTTATTATTAATATTATTATTATCATTATATAAATACTGCCATCAATGTCACCATGTTTTAGAGAATTTAATTCTTAGAGCATTTCAGAATTTAAATTCATAACACGTTTTAATTATTTTTATACTTTGCAATTAATATAAGCCAAGGTTCATTCAGATTTTCCCCCCAAAGTGGAAAATGTCATTACCATCACACATAATTACCCACATACTCTACATCAAACTTGAAGGCCAGATTTCCAGGACATGACCCCTGCAAGACCTTCACAGACCCCTGGGGTGGGGGGTGGGGGAAACCCTGCTACAGAGAAATATTAAGAAGCTTAAAGAAATAATCAAGGTTCACGTGCTTTACACAACGCATGAGAACAGGTTGAAATAATGTGATAATTCATAAAATATTTAAATGCTCAAAATCATTCCAATCAGACTATTGATCTGTGTTTGCTTGTTATGACATACAAAAGTTAAGAACCCTGGAATTTGTGCGTTAAGCGTGTAATACCAGCACAAAGCCTAGTGCAAACTTGAGTTGGGAGGTGGAAACAAGCGGGGCTTACCAGGATAGCGCTGCTTAGTGCAGTCACAACACCCGACCAATCCATGAACAAAAGCGTCCAGGCGTTAATTTCACAGCTCAGCTACATTTAAGCAAGTATATTTGGATATATGGATAATTGAGGTTCCCCATCATCTTCTTGGGGGTACATGGCGCGATGGATATCTCCAAGAACATTTACGCGTGCAGCCCTCTACCAGCTATGAATCTTTTAATAAATCGCAGAGAGGAGTTTTGAGACACTTTTTATAGTTATCTGAACTTCTGTGATGGATTTGAAACAAAAGGAGGGGCGAATGTCAAAGGAACTGACCACGAGTTGAGGGGGAAAAAACCTAAGGGAAAGATGTCTACATTTGCCACCCACCCGAAATCGATTGTATTACATTCAAGAAGCTTCGCACTTGACGTATAAAAACAAGACGCATGTTCTCAAGAAAGACACGCGACAACAGGAACTGTTGGAAGATATATTTTTCTCTGACAACTTTGCGCGCACATCATTAGAGGTAGAATCACCTACCAATATATAATCGCGTAAGTTTTTATTTATGTTATGCTTATGTGAGTACATACTTTATCATTACATTAAAGTGAATTGATTATTTTTATGATTTCGACAAGTTTAAACATGTAGACAGTACAGAATAGTTGGATTTAGGTCATTTCATGTACATGTACGCACCATTTTATTATTTATTTATGTAGTTTTACCTTTATTTGCCGTAAGTATATAGTTTAGACAGGTCTAGACTTTTAGGTCGGACTCGAATCTGGATGTAATATGTACTGCATAAACACAGGACCACTGCGCAACTGCTCTGACATCTGCGTATTTTACGCACGGTCAACTTTTAGTACGAGGATGTAATGACTATGTTTGCTTGTTTTGTTCGTTTATCAGGCTGGAAAGCCATGCGGGCTGAGAAGAGATGGCACATATTATTGAGTATGATTATTTTGCTCATCACCTCCAGCCAGTGCATGGACAGCAAGGAGGTAAAGGAGTCGGAAAGGAAAACTCTGCTTAACCTAATCCTGCAAGTGATCGGGGACAAGCCCGCGTCCAGGCGCGTAACCAGTGGCCTCTACTCTGTATCTCAAGATGTGAAGTTTTCCTCTCGTGAAAAGACTGCACAATTGTCCAAGTGGGACAACAGCAGACCACTAGGTAAGCTGATTTGAGATCAGGTGATGATGCAAAAGTAATCCTGGGCATTAACTCCTTCCTGTTAATGGGAGTTTTTTTTTTTTTTTGCTTTAATCACTTATTGCATGGACAGCTGTTCATATTTTGCCTTATGTACACTTGAATGAATTGCAAAGACAGTAACAAAACCTGTATTCTTTGAATAATTTTGAAACGTTCAGTAAAAAAAAAAAGACATGAAATTGGATTAAAGGACACTCTTTTGATCTGCAGAGGGTAGTAAAATTAATGCTTATGTCTTGTTAGACAGATCACATATTGCTGAAATCATCTGTGTAGATCTAAGGACTGCTCATAGACAAGTTTAAAAGCTTGAGAATTTGTGATGCTGGTTGTCATGTAATGGTGTGTGCTGATGATCTGCACTTTGTGAGTAATGACTTGGTTAACTGGTTTATTAATAAGTAAAATTAAGAAAAAATCATGTGATTCATCAACCTGACCACACTAAAAAAAGAAATGATTCCCAATTGCACATTATATCTACAGTGTAGGCAAAGACTTTTCCATGTGTCTCACACATATAACATTTGAAATAGGCCTATGACTTTTTAGTACTTTTTGATGCTAAGTAGGCCTAGTCTTTACTTATTTATAATTACTGTTATAATGTTATATTCCCCAGTCCCCTAGCATATGTTGCTAGTGATAACTTAAAAACATGTTGTGCTTGTGGAGTCACATTCTACCTCTGTATACCAACAAGAATGGATTGTTTTAAACAAAAACCAGATACATGTCCATCTCTGTCCATTACTTTCTTGCTTTCTGAGACACCATTAATAGATGAGCCCTCCATAATAGATAAGAGCCTCATCTACATCTGTACTGGTTAACATGGTCATTGAGTCTTGAGTCAACTTGAGTCTCATGTTAATACAGCAAATATAGTAGAATTATGCGAAGATGAATACAGGTGAATTATATATTGGTAGGTGATTCTACAGGTATATATAAATGCATTTCATTAAAATATAGTTCGCTGAACCCAATGAACATTACTTGTACATTTAAATGTTATGTACTTGACATAGTTCATGCTGGAATAATAATACTTGCTTATTGGTGTAATTTTCCAAAGAGTGTTAACATTTGTCCTCAACTAAATATGTGTTGTTTAACAGCAACTACTGAATGTTCCATGTCTAGAATCTGACCAGTGTTTTGATGTGTTCAGAGGTATTTTAGCATTTCTGTTACTCTTGGAATAGTTTGTTATACTCAAATACAGACAAAAAAGTTACTGTGCTACTACGTGGTTTCTTCGCTGCTGTGACACCCCCATTAATTAATTTGACTAAAACAAATTTCATGAAATTTTGACAGTGCCAGTGCAAGTTTTTCAGAATTCAGAATTTGCTATTTAAATGTCTTAGCCATATCAAAAGAAAAAAACACTGATTGACATGTGTTGTTACACAGAAATCATGTGCCAAATTTTTTTTACACCCATAAACATCTGCTATTGCTGATCTGAATGACCTTTGACTGAGTTTACTGCCTTTAAAGTTTTGCAATGAAAGTGATTTTAATCCAGTGAAAACATGCAAGTTTTGAAAACTGAGTTGATCATGGACCTTTATATAATCAAAACAATCAACACACTGTATTGTACTGTACCCTTCTGAACAGAACAGCCCATTAGTATAGGCATTTAGTCATCTTATGTAAGACTCTGGTGTGACGACACGCGTATAGACCCGGAATTATATTGACAGGTGTTTGATAGTGCATCATCTCTTCGATTCTCTTATTAAAATTGGAAAAGATTAGCCCACAGTTGAAGGATCAGTGTAGGCATAAAAAATGTAGGAAGTCACTGTATTTTGAATGAAAGAGGAACTCATTCATAAAGCATTGTTGGTTATCCTACATTCTGAGGCAGGTTAAAATTAGCTGCTGCATGGATTTGTGGACCTGACATTGATAGGTATTACAACTTTGCATGCAATAATCTCCTTACTCCGATAGGCTGGAACTGATATGGTCTACATGTGGGGACGGTGTCCCAGGGTCGGGCGGGCCACAGATTGTACATAATTAGCAAGGACCCCAAGCCTCTAGCAGATTTACTGAGTGCTGGATTATCAATCTGGGATTGCATTTTACATATATGCTGTAAATGGCTGTCCGTCTTTCTTACGTCAATCATTTAGTCACCAGAGTCAAACATATGGCATATATGACTGTAATCAGTTATATCATCATCATGTGGAAGTTTTCCAAGAGGTTGTTGCTGCAAGCATTTATGAGTTTGAGATCTGACAGACTATTAACAGTATTTACAAGACTATTAACAAACTGTCTGTAAATTCATCATTAATTTTGGGCTGATGCACACCAAAGTCATGTTTTCAGTTTTGCTAAACTTTCGGGGAGGTCGTCAACAAAACAAATGGTTTATGAAGAATGTCTTCATTAAATTTACTAATAATAGAAGTCAGTGGTACGTACCTATATAGATACAGTGGGGCAAAAAAGTATTTAGTCAGCCACCAATTGTGCAAGTTCCCTATATAGATAGCTAAGTAAGCAGACTTCATGCCATGTGTTAGACAGTGTATTCAGTGACTAAGCTGGATGCAAGCTGATGACATAATCATTCCCAGACTAAATAGTTATATTGTAAATGGTTATATTGTACA
The DNA here is from genome assembly GCF_001515645.1 of Sinocyclocheilus grahami. Classification (NCBI taxonomy): domain Eukaryota; kingdom Metazoa; phylum Chordata; class Actinopteri; order Cypriniformes; family Cyprinidae; genus Sinocyclocheilus; species Sinocyclocheilus grahami. Next base: position 2,724,321 of record NW_015505195.1, read on the forward strand.
AAGTTGTCTCTTTGTAATATTTCTTTTTTTTAATACTCACCATTAACTTTAAACAGAAATCTCAGTGTTTTATATACCGGCAATAATTTTCTGTTGAAGTTGTGATGAATATCAAACATATTTTATAGTTGCCACTTGGCAGAGACTTTGTGTTTTTTAACTCCTGAAACACTTACCCAAGGGGATACTTGAGTAGTTTCAGTTTTGTTTTGTATATATATTTATATATTAGTGCTATCGCGATTAATCGCATCCAAAATAAAAGTTTTTGTTTACATAATATATGTTTGTATACTGTGTATATTTATTATGTATATATAAATACAAACACATGCATGTACAGTGGGTACGGAAAGTATTCAGACCCCCTTAAAATTTTCACTCTTAACAATATTGCAGCCATTTGCTAAAATCATTCAAGTTAAGTTTTTTTCCTCATTAATGTATATTAATAATTAATATGTAAAATAATATTTTGAAAATATTTACTGTATGTGTGTGCATTTATATATACATAATAAATAAACACAGTAAACACACATATATTATGTAAACAAAAACTTTTATTTTGGATGCGATTAATCTTTTGACAGCACTAATATGCAATATATATATATATATATTATATTATATATATATTACATTAATGAAACACAGTTCCATATTTTTTAAGAAAAGAAAAACATTTTGATTTGGATGTCACAAATTATAGTGGAATATCTAATAATATATGCAGACAGAGACAGATTTCTCCATTAAAATACAATGATCTTTCCTGTTTTCATCCATCAAATGTCTCCTATCCAACCAACCTCAAGGTAAATGCAATAACAGCTTCTATGTTTCAAACTGCTTCAGTCTGAGAGGAAGCTATGGTTAGTCTGTTTTGTTTTCCCACAGTATAAATTGCCTATTTCAGTTTAATTCAAAATTGCAAATTAATATCCAGTATTATACGAGTTAAAAGAACACATTTGAAGCTAAAAGAATCGATTTGATATCGATGAAGGGGTATATTTACTAGTTTTGAGCCTTATTGATTAGGCTGGGGTGGTACATAAGGCAAAAACATCAACACTGTTTTTTTGTCCGTCTGTTTCAGAGATTGTCTCAAGAGACATAAGCATGAAAGGCAAATTTATAGAACATTTTACAGGTAAACGAAACCCTATTTCAATATGTTTAATCTTTCTTGTAGTATTACAATTTTCAAGCAGCCCTCTAGATGAGGTCTAGATGTGTGGCTATGTATCTTCAGAATAACTACTCTTACTGTTGCTGCAGTGTATAATATGTATACAGTACTGGCCACATATAAATTTATTAGGGAAGTCGTGGCCTAATGGTTAGAGAGTTGGACCTGTAACCCAAAAGGTTGTGGGTTCGAGTCTCGTACCGGCAGGGATTGTAGGTGGGGAGAGTGAATGTACAGTGCTCTCTCCACCTTCGATACCATGACTGAGGTGCCCTTGAGCAAGGCACCGAACCCCCAACTGCTCCCCGGGCGCCGCAGCAAAAATGGCTGCCCACTGCTCCGGGTGTGTGTTCACTGCTGTGTGTGTGCACTTTGGATGGGTTAAATGCAGAGCACTAATTCCAAGTATGGGTCACCATACTTGGCCAGATGTCACTTCACTTTCACTTTTCACTTTCAGTGAAAATTTTCAATTTTTCTTATGACCTACTACATTTGCCATGTTTACTTCGTTGAATATTGTATCCCACAATGCAGTGCATTCAATCTGGCCTTCCATTTCCGGTGTCAGGAATGAAACAGAAGTAATATCTCTTTATTGACTCATTATTTGATTTGACGGCCAAAAATAAAATCCATTTTTACACAAAACTGGATTACAAAAATGTCAAGATAATAACCAGACACCATTCATTGACTCGCATGCAACATGTAACTTGATGAGGTCATGTGACAAATGCAGCCAGCTCATGTGACAAAAATGTAGCATTCTGTTTAAAATGATGATTGTGGAATAAGACAATATATGCAATATATACTGTGCAGTATTCAGTATCCGTTCTGAATACATCCTCTGTTTTCATTCTCATTATAGGCATATTTTTAAATCTGTCTCATTAGAAATTAGCAGTTTTCGTCCTGTAAAACATAAAGCCAGTCAAATGAGTTAAGCCTGCAGTAGGTGAACTTAGGTAGTGTTTTTACCGCCCGGTTGTGAAATACACTTTGTACTCCAGCCAAATGTTGTTAGGAAAAGCACATTTAAGATGATTATTCATTGCAGAATCTTTTTTCACCTACGATAATTAGTGTGAAAATGTGTTATCCAGAAGCTCATACAATGAAACTTTGTAAGAGCGTTGCCAGAATCAGAATCATTAAGTCTCTGCCCTTGTGATGGCATGTCAAGTGTTAGCATGTGCTTATTCTCCTTCCGGGTTTCTGCACAAGTGAAAAAATGACTCGGTGACAGCACCTTCAGCTAACTTTACCATCTTCTTTGTACAAGTTTGTGAGATTAGGCATAATGCTTAAGTAGACATTTTGAAATTAAAAGATCAATTATTTCATTCACCAGAGTAATTAATCTGACTATAACCTATAACCTTATCATATCATAATTGAAACTTTTTTTTCAAGCAGGACCAGTCAAGTTTCCATCTGAATGCAGGACACATTTCCATAGAATTTATCACAATACAAGGGAATGTTCCAGACCAACATGTACGTATACATATATCTTTAACTAAGAAATATTTCAACAAAAATTGAAAATGTTCATCATTTACTCATTTACCCTCATGTCATCATCTGTATGGTTTTTCTGCTGTGGAACACAAAAGAAGATATTTTGAAAAATGTGTCCATGTTTCTTTGTCCATACAATGAAGGTAAATGGGGTCCAATGTTGTTTGTACCCCAATGTTCTTTAAATATATTTTGTTTTTATATCTTTTTTTTTTTTAGAATAAATGATGACAGAATCTTCATTTTGGAATGAAAATGTTTGAAATGAAGGCATGAAATGTTTACCTGCAAATTCAAATTAGAATTCTGTTATTCTTAATTGATTTTGTATTATGCTGCTTATATGTGTGTGCGTTCATTTTATAGAGACTTTAGAAATGCTGCCTATGTTTCTATTTTTCTGAAATAAAAAAAAAACAGTTTTGACAGGGCGTTACACCGCAACGAAAATGCTCCTCCACCCTTAGTCCTCATGGACTTCATAGTGTTCAGGAGAAGTTTAGCGTTTTCCATTAAATAACACTTATCTAATGGCCCAGCTAAAGTGTTACTCTGTATAAAGAGCATAAATGTCGAAACGAATCAAGTCTCCTTTTCTTCAACTGTACTACATTTTATATTTCACAAAATAAAAGACAATAGTTTCCCAAAATCATGATCAGATTTATATTTTGGGTCACAACTGATGCCTATTTCCTCTAGACATTGGCCGTTTAAGTGATTTGTTTTATATTTCTTGAGTGAAAACACTTGTGTGTTAGTGGTCAGCGATGTTTTGTGAACTTGCTCCACGACCCTCCTCTGTGGTTCTCCGTAGAGAAAGAAGAGTTGTGAAATTCAGCCTTAGATACTGTGGATATTTATTGTTTAAAGCAGGATCTATGAATTATTGCAAGTAGAAGTAAAGAAAGTGCAGCATGTGTATACCAATGAGATATTATTTTTATACAGTGAGCTTTGTAAATAAGTTCATGCAAAACTGACCAGTTGTATTTGAGGACTTGGCAGCCATGAGGAACACTGGGAATGGCAAAAGCATAATAATTCATACCTAAATCAGAGTTTCTGTCTTGCAGAGCATTTTTATAACTTAAATGCTCCCTAAACTGCAGTAAACTTGAAACATGATAAGTTTCATGTATGGTGACAGCGAATCCAAAGCCGTTTCATGCCATATACTTTTAAGATACTTTGTAGTGTTTGAGTTCTGTTTTGACATTGTCACTTTTAAATGGGAGGGAGGGAAACGTGGCAGTACCTTGAGAGAAAATGACAGCAACGGTGCTTGGAAATGGGATGTTCAGACTTCACAAACACCATTAAGGGTGGAAGCATGTGGCGCTTGAACCCACACAGTCATTTTAGGCCATCAAGTACATTACTGGAGCCGAGATGAAGCTATTTACAGGGATCCATCTAACCCTTAGCCATGTTCATGCTCTATACGTCATCCCGTGATGGCATGAGAGCTCCACTTAAAACTGAATTTCATCAGTGCGTTTGAAGTGGTGATGTTTGCTTCATGTCACAACTCGAGCCAGAGAGTCCGTGTCTGTTTAACATTCTGAAAATAAAAAATTCCCTGTTTTCACTTTCTTTTTCTTGTCCCCGACAGATTATAAAAGATGTGCACGATTGCTAACAAGACTAGCTATGAGTCCCCTTTGCACACAGTCATAGAAACTGCATGTAAGTACAACGCCGTTTTTAACTATTTGGCAATTTGTAAGCAATTTTATTGTTTTTATGTGGAGTGCCTTTTGTTCTATTCATCAAAACCTGTTAAATTTCTTACTTGTAATCCATTTAATTTTCATAAATATATATAAAAAGTAATAGAAAATATCATAATAAAATAATATAGTATATTATATAATAATATTCATACACATATATGAACACATGTAAATATGAGTATTTATATTGTTATTATGTGCATATTTGTTATGTGTATGTGTGTATTTATATAATATATAATTTTCTGAAACAAGACGACTGCAAGATTTGTAACATGATAGCCGAGCCTGCTCCTGGTTACTGTTGGGAAAGTTTTGCATGTTTCTTTAACTGAAACCTTAGAAGAAATATTGAGTAAGATATAATGTCAGTTTAATCATCGCCATCTGGTACATTCTAAGGCATGCAGTTAATGCACGGTTCACACAGGCAGAAAAGAATTTCCAAGAAATTCCATTTCTAAATTTGCATTGTAACGCACATGCAACTAGGAACCAATCATTTTGAAGTAATTATACACAAAGTGATGTAACAAAGTCTTCCGAGAGTCCATGTTCTGGCAATTAAAATTTAAATGTATAATGCCTTGAAACTGATTTTGACTTAAGATATTCGTCTTTATGTCTGTATAATTGATAAAAAGCAGTGCACAAGCTTGGATAGCAGACTTTTCCTGTCTTGTGTTATTTTTCCTTTTTGCCAAGTTGCTATTGCATAATGCAATTTTTTCTGATAGATTATACAATTTAATAATTGTATATTAGATTGTGTAATAAAATGATTAAATAACTATCTTGGCAAGTCAATCAGAGCTCAGTCAGAGTTAAAGAATCAAACATTATTTATTTAAAACTTATTCAGAATTGTTCACCACAAATCTGTGATGCTGGAATTAGTCTGTGCTGCTGGAATGAGACATTCAAAGAACCTGTTAGTGAAAGGTGAAAGAATCCATTACCAATCTGAATGTCAAATGATGGGGCTGGTGAATTATGGTGGCTTTATTAGGTTGCTCAGACTGGTTTCCCTCTGAATCAGTTAGAAATGGTTAAATTGTCTTTTATGATGTGAATAAGTGATTTCCATTGAAGTGGAGAGAAATTCATTCAAGTCTGAAGTTCATTGTTTCTGTGTAGGACAGGTTGAGTTGCTGGAACTTCCTTTTGTATGCTGTCTTTCTGATACTTTTTTCTAACTGTAACCGAATCCTAAAAGTATTGATTTAAAATATAAAGGAAATATAATATGATTAAATATGAACACATTTCTGTTCAATTCTCTATGTCTCACAGGTCCTGAGGATATAAAAGAAGAAACTCCAGAGATGTTAGAGTAAATTATTATTTCCAAGGAAGTGCCTTCAAATCACTGCAATTAACTGACATTTTTTTCATTTATGTCATTTCCATTTCCAAAGTATGCTTGTTCTTTAATAATAATAATAAAAATGGCTTTTTATCGTTATTTATGTTTGTTTTAAAATATTCTTATAATACAGTTTTGTTTAATAGCTTTGCTTTTTATATTATGAGTTCTAAAGAAAGTATTATTTGCAGCCAATTATTTATTTAAATGATATGTAAATATTCAGTCCTGATTACATTTGAATATATCTCATTAAGCCACCATTACTCTTACATATATTTCTGTTCCAAATATATTATTTCAATTCCTTACACTTAAAAAAAAAAGATTGTGTATATGAAAGTTTCTTACCATGCTGTCATTTCCATGATATCTATTGGCACTTATAGAAATTCGAATGAAGAATTATTTCGAATTGCAAAAGCATATTGTTTGATAACAATGGTAATATTGCACTGATGCTTTGAAAGAATAAAAACATTCAAGCACAATATTTGATTTCCTGTTTTTTTTTTTTTTCCTTTTTATGAATTAAAATGTTATTAAATTATTCATTATAAAACTGTTTGATCTGATGATATATTTCTCCAAAGCATTCCTGTGGCTGGTAATAAATAATGTGAGCATGAAAACATCATATTTTGGGTCTCTTTTAGCTGATTTTGTTGGATGATTGATTGGGTCGTCAGCTATCATGAAATATGCTCCATTCCAGTAATTGAGCAGATTTCATAACAGCTGACAATCCATTTCTTCTGTATCAGGGGAAACATAAGATCATAAATCTCTCACAGTATATCCCAACGGTTGGCACCAAGTCTCTGTCACCCTTAAATGTCTTGTTTGACTTAATTGCTTACATGCTTGTATAGTACTTTTTTATATGTGCTGTCATGCGTTTTGATTTGCAGCTTTATTTTTATTTTATTGTTTATTATTATTATTATTATTTAGAGTAAAGATCAGTTTGCAGTCATAGTTCTGTAATTGTTTATCAGGATTTCGAAAGCCGCTTATCTTGACTTTGTCTTGGATTCGAGTAACTTCTCCGTTTGTTTTCGACAACTTTGCAGATACATCATCGCTACAGTGTGTCTTTTAGCACTGGAGTAAGATTACGTCTGAGAAATTCTTAAGAGAAATGCACACAAACAAGAGTGGACCCTTTCAAATGAGCAAATAAACAGAGACTATTCACTCTTGGAGATCCTGTTCTCGTAATAGGAATGACAACCATTTTGTCTTCCCCTTCTGTTGGTTTTGCTAAAACAGATACATTTGAGATCAACTAAAACTGTGGCTTTATCTAGATCTCCATCGTAATAAATATTTCCCTGATCTGATCTGGATGATTAATAACACAAACATGAAATATGGCCCTGAGCTGTGTTTAATTGTTGTTTGGAGTGTGACATAAACATATTAAAGCGGCCACTTGAAAGCTTTGCCAGAACTCACAGTGCTACAAGTTCTCACGCCAGAATGTCTCTGAAAACTTATCACAATAATTAGTATGGTAAATGCATGACAGGATCTTGCTTATCAGACATATTTGTGTTTCATATTGTCTCTAGCTTGTTTAAAGGGGTCATACCATGCCTTATTTCTGTTCCCTGAGGTCCATTTATAATGTTAAGTTTTAATTTTTTGAGTTTTTAATGATAATTTTCTACGGACCCTAGAATGATGTTAAACGGATACCTTTTTTTACATTACGCCTGTAATTTGGTTGCTGTGCCTTTAAGACTCCTATGTAAACACTGCTTTGCATGTGCAATGAGTAAAAGCAGAGGTCATTGATATGTAGTGTGATTGTTCAAATGTATTCATATGACGCCAGAAACTTTCTTTCTTTCTTTTTTCTTTTCTTTTTTTGCAGATTAGTATCAACAGTCTTTTTTTCATTTCGGAAGGAAGTTTTCAAACTGCAATCAAAAGATTAGTTTGATTCTTCATGATATGACCCCTTTTAAGTGTTCTTAATAAACTAAAAACCCATTTTGATGAATGTGTACTCATGAACGTATTTTACGTCGTTGCGACCACAAGCTTTCTGTTAAAAATGGGATTCTCGCTCCAGTGCGCCACAGTGAAAATCTGGGAAAGTAATACCAGGAAATCAATTTCCTTCACCATTCATCATTGTTATCTCGTGTGACATGGTTTGAGTGTTTTTTTTTAGAGTCTTCTATGAAATAGCAATTGGCTTTACTGGTCTAGAGGGAATATAAATCCTCAGACATAGTTACTTTAAATGTCTTGCAACAAAAACTTTTCAAATGCATCCCTATCTAACTGACGGCTTATGTCGTAATTAAGACTCCGTTTGAAAGCATCAATACATCACTTCAGACTGAGATTATTGCGGAGTCAAAATGGCAGGTATCTTGGGCTTTCACAAACAGTCTAATTTGATTCTAATGCTATAAATAATGTGTATCCACCAGGGCCGTTACAGAGCCTTCTTCTCATCAGGTGGGCATAAACAATCTATCGTGATCGAAACGGGATATCACTTATCACAAAGACAAACAGCAGAGATTAAAGAAGGAGACAGAAGACTCACAAGGGAGGATATGTGGGAGGGTTCTAACACAATTATACCCAAACACACAATCCTCCAGTTACCGGCAAGCTGTCCGGAGCTAAGTCTAACAAAGGCAGGTCGTTCCCTTATTCAGGGTTCTTCATCACGGAAGCGAAGAGCCCCAGCTCCATTCATGAAGTGATAAATTAGAGAGACTTTGTCCAATAGTTTCCCTGGTAATGATTCTTGACCGCATCCTCAGTGACTCACCAGAGAGTGATGTGGACGTGTCTATCAAAAGCAAGACCCAGACCTATTTATTGACTTCACAGATTCGTTTTTGTGTAAGTAAATCTATACTTCTAAATCACGCATGCTTTAAATGTGTGATTCACACTGACACACCGTCTAAAATAATTATTGTATTTAAAATGTGACTGATTCAAAGTTGGGGGCTGAACAATGTGCGTGTTCAGTAAGTGTATGAGGCACTTTCCACGAATACTACATATGACCTAAAATTAGAGTTTTTAAAAATGAAGTACTTTTATCTTTTCCACCAAATGGTCAGTGAAAAATTATGCTTTTATCTTCAGAAAATGTTGACTATCAAGTTCAGGAGGTAAAACTAAATATGTGAGTGTTTATCTTCTATCACTAGCCATTCTTTCTATTTTACATGGGTTTTCAAACTGCACATTAATATATCAAACAGACAAAATGTATACAAAGTTAGCTGGGGCAAGCTAGTTTGAGATGAAATGTTGATTTGGTGATATATATTTCCAATAAATTTAAAAAAGTGTAACAATAATGGTAATAATGGTGAATGCAATCATAAGTTTTTTTTGTAAACAAATTAATATTTTTATTCAGCTATTCAGATGCATTGAATTGATCAAAAACAACAGTAAAGACTTGCTTTGTTACT
>NW_015505195.1:2734499-2756569 GCF_001515645.1 Sinocyclocheilus grahami
CAGCATTTATCTGAAATAAAAAGCTTTTGTAACATTATCCATGCACTATACCAAAAGCTTGGAGTCAGTGTATGTATGTATATATATATATATATATATATATATATATATATATATATATATATGCTGTTATTTTAAACTTTCTATTCATAAAAGGATCCTCAAAAAAAAGTGTATAACATTTTCTTAAATATTATAAATTAATTAATTCAATCATTCATTCATTTCTGAAAGGTCCTGTGACATGGAGTAATGGCTGCTGCAAATTCAGCTTTGCCATCACAGAAACGAGTTACATTTTATATAACATTTATTTTACAATGTAATAAAATTTCACAATAGTACTGTTTTTACTGTATTTTATCAAATAAATGTAGCCTTAGTTAGCATAGAGGGATAAAAAAAATTATCTTACCAACCAACCAACCTACAGTGGGGCAAAAAAGTATTTAGTCAGCCACCAATTGTGCAAGTTCTCCCACTTAAAAAGATGAGAGAGGCCTGTAATTTTCATCATAGGTATACCTCAACTATGAGAGACAAAATGAGAAATTACAGGCCTCTCTCATCTTTTTAAGTGGGAGAACTTGCACAATTGGTGGCTGACTAAATACTTTTTTTCCCCACTGTATCTGTCTTTTCGCTGTTTATTTATTTCTCTCTCTCTTTTCAGCAGACACCGTGAAAACTACAAGAAAAAAAAGCACATTATGTTCAAAATATGCATTTCTCAGAGTCCTTTTTCAAGTCTCTCATGCAAATATCTGCTGATATGCAAGTGAACATGTGCGACAAATCAAATTCCAATGGCATCACTATTAACAAATCACATTGTTCTTGTAAAGTGATATAAAACATTATACACAAAATGCAACAAATTTAAAGGTAAACTACCATGCAGATAAAGGAATTCTTTTTCAGACAGTATATTGTTGTTTCCCAGCGTGCATGATAGTTTGACCCATGCCATGGTCCCTCGCTCAACTCAACCTGGACTTGTGACCTGTTACACTTCAATGGTAAATCTTTCTTAAAGAACCCTAACTTTAAACATTTTCAAGGGAGCGCATTCTCTAGTTATTACCTTCTGAATATCACATTCATACATTTTAGTCAAATATTTTTAAACAATGAATGAACACAAATGTGCATGAATTTATAACAGAAACATATACACATCTCTGTGAAAACAGGTCTTTGACAGTTACTCAAACAAAACGAGAAAAAAAACGGAACTTAAGAGTTGTCTAACAACTACTGCACTCTAAATAATGATAATAGAAAGCAGTCTGACATAAAAATTAATCTCTTTAGGAAAAGGATGAGGAAAGGATGCTTGTACTGAAATGAAACATGACGTACTCCATAACTTTGCCTCTGAGGCAACATTCTGCAAAGTAAACATTTTAATACTATTAGATGATCCAGAGGGGCCCAGTCCTGTTATTTATGGCTGATTCCATATTATTTTTAAACCCACACATCTCCTTCTGAAAGACCCTTGATCTATTGTGTGTGGTCTTACGATTTATGGTTCATACATCACTGAGAGGGGGCAGGGCCAAGCTTTGTGTTTGCCAGTTTATGACTAACACCAATTTGTGAAGAAATACAAAACATGAATATGAATTAGCCGACATTCAAATCAATATCACCCAGACATGACATGTGAAGTGGAAGATCTTACAAACATGCTGTCTCTTAATTAATTCAGCACTTAGTTGCCATTCAGTGGTATTAGCATTTACTCTTTTTGATGCCTCAGGTTTTATTGATCCTAAAGTGCATGCACATGACAACAGAAAAAAAGCTTTTCTCCCAGGACATGTTATTTGTCAGGTTTCCAAATCTTTCTTTCCTCCTTCCTGACACGTCACACGGGAATCTTTCCCCACCGCCACTCATTTTGTGCCTGTTGGCTTGTGATACTCAGGCATGAATGAAGAGACAGGTGATGTCAGTATTCTTCATCCATGAAGACATAATGGCAACAAGGCAAGTTTGGGAGCAAACTCTTAACACTAAATATATCCACCTTATTTTGCAACATGGAAGTAAGCAATTTTCTATGAAGTCCTCCATTGACAGGAAGCAATGTCAGAGCAGCACAGCCGCTAACTAGATTCCTTACCGCTTCCAAATGATTTCAATCAAGTAATATATCCCCATGGTGGGTTAACGACCGATACTTTCTGTATTTATGACATCACCATGTGTGGGTGGAAATTGTTCCATTATCAGGGCCCTAAAAATAAAACACCAGATGGCCCTTATAAAATGATTGGGAGCCTCGGATAGGAGACTCGCGTATGATAACATCAGGACCGTTGTCTGAGATGTCAGTCTGTACAGATTATTAACGTTGCAGTTGAGCATAAAAGTCAAAAAGTGTAGAGAGAAGAAAGTGAGCATGAACTGTCATTGTCAAACAAATCACTGCTAATTATTTTGTTTTTACTTTCATTTGTTGATTGAAATTGGATTCATGACACAACAGAGGCACCTTGAGGACAGTTTGAGTACTGTGATACACACTGACTGAACTCAGTCACTGATTTACATTTGTCAGTTAGTAAGGACACTAGATCGTTCCTTCAGACATGACCGTTTATGAGTTTTATTTGTAAGAGGAAAATATATTTGCACTTTCAGCTGCGGGGTGGAATCTAATTGCAAGTTCCAGAGCGATATGTTGGCGTGGTATGGCAAGCCGCATTGACTTTTATTCATTTTACTAGTTAAAATGTTAATTCTTGATATCAGTAAATGCATTTCAACATGTTACATTTGTTATTTCTGATATCTGAAAATGCATTTCTGATATCTAAAATTGGTTTCTTACTAGTAACAATCACATTCATGATATCAGAAACGAACATTGTCACTAGTGGCAATTAAATTGTTGATATCAAGAATAGACGTCTGTACTAGTAACCATGTGATTACTGATATCAAAAATAAAGGTTTTTACTAGTAAGAATTGTATTTCTGATATGTGAAATTGGAATTTCAACTAGTAAGAAATCAATTCCTGATATCAACAATTACATTTGAATGGTAGCCTATGGTGACATTTAACTACTGAAAATACAATTACAGATATCAAGAATTATATTTTTTACTAGTTGAAATTTAATTCCTGATATCAATAATTAGCATTTTAACTAGTGAAAATTGAATTGTTGATATCAAGAATTAACATTTGTTACTAGTGGAAATGTAATTGCTGATATCAAAAATAGCAATTGTTACTAGTAGAAATCTAATTCCTGATATCAAGAATTAACATTTTAACTAGTAAAAACTGAATTGTTGATATCAAGAATTCATATCCTGAGAATGAATAAAAGTCAAAACGGCTTGCCATAGGTGTGGAGTGATGCAATTTTAGCTGTGAGGAAGGAAAAGACAGATCAAAGTGAATGAGCTAGTGATCAGAGTCAGATGTTTTAAAAGTATGATATACTTTTGCCAGGAAATACTTCCTTTAAAATGCATGTCTGTTTATAAGATCTGGGATGTTTGTGTTGCAATATACACTTGATTTGTTGAAAAACAACGCAATATTTTTTTTTACTTTGGCGTTATCAGAGTTCCACTATGCTGTAAGCATATCTCTAATTCGTACAATAAAGCATCAAAACTCACATAATCAGCTCTTAATCAGGCTCTAACCTCATCCCAAAATCATAGCCAACATGTTGGCTCCAACTATGAGACCCTGAGTGATGACTGGGGTTTTGGTTAGTCCACAACTGAGAACCAACCAGAACTACTACCCAGAAGGCCTAGCTATTCAGCCCTATTTAGTGCCAAAGGTGGTACTTATGTGCTCCTGTGGGCATTTGAACACATTTCATGCGAGTCATCAACCATTTCAATCTGTTTTTGCAGGTTTGCGATTAAACCTTCTGTATTTTATCACTAAAATTATTTTTGTAATGACTTAATATGATTAATGATCAAGAAAACATCTTGTAACGGGAGTTACTGCTGATCAATTAATGCTATCAAATAATGTTCTACACTTTATCATGTTCTTTTGCATGTGCACAAATGACCATTGTTCAGTCCAGTTTGTTACTACAGGGCTGTGATTATTTCATAGGATGGTAACATTTGTAGTCAGTTGCTTTTCTATATACATCACTATTAATTAAAAATTATACTCCTAAATAACAGTGACTAAGCGTATAAACATGATATCATTACAAGGAGAGAAATACTACACCAGATGTTCCATGTAAAAATAAATGATCAAACATTGTACACGGTCCTCTAATGCCATAAACAGAGTGTAAAGAGCTCTTAAAAGACATTGGCATAACCCATTGATCCAATTCAAAGAAGATTTGATATTTGAAATGCATTTCTTTGACATTTTAATGAGTTAAAGAGTCATCTCCATGCAAAACACTAATCAGGGTCCATCCTTTTGGGACAGACTGCAACAAAAGCATTCTTTGCACAAAATGACTGTATATAGTCTTCAGAAATCTTTTTCTTGCACACAGTTAAAGGTATAGTTCACCCAAAAATTCAAATTTACTTAGCCTCATGTCATTCCAAAACTGTATGACTTTCTTCTGTGGAATATACAAGGTTTTTTTTTTGGTCCGTAATTTAATGGTCATCATTCTTTAAAATGTCTTCTTTTGTGTTCCTCAGAAGAAAATAAGTCTTACAAATTTGAGGGTGAGTAAACAATGACAGATTTTCATTTTTGAGCGAACTATCCCTTTAATTATTAGAGTGCACAATGCAAATTATTTACACATCACAAATCATATTCTCTCTAATTCATTTAATCATGATTTGAATAAAGTTTAAAAAAATTTTTAAAGTGTCAAAGCATGACAGTTCCTAATGCCATACTGTCAATATAACACTATGAGAGACAAAGTGATAGCAAACAATTGTGTAAAACAAGCTAAATGTGCAGTAGAATGATGAAAATAATATAAATATATTTAGAATGGCAGCAATCATAAAAGACAAAATACATACAAAATGCATGCATTTTTAAATATAAAACCTAATTGAAATTTAGGTCCACATAAAATCAACCGGGGTCAAATAAAAATCTCCTTTATGTGCATAGTCAAAGAATGGGATCTGTATTATTCCAGCTGACCACTGCATTTTGCCATCTGTAAGACATATTTGAAGCATTAATATCACCACATGTCTTTATTGCACAATATCAAAATGACGTTATAGAAAATATTCTGATAAACGAGAGATACACCTCTAAGCAGTGATGAAATAAGAGACTTACTTGGTCCTGATGCAGAGCTCCAGTGGAGGAATGAGATCACTGTCTGCATTGTCATTCTGAGCCCCACCAGCAGCACAATGTAGATCTGTTCAGACACAAAACACACAAGACCTTTTAATACTGACTTATTATAAACCCTGATTACAAAGCAAGTGTGCAAAGGTTGTGTTTATTACAAATCCTATGTATAATAAAATCAGTGTTTGTTTTGTGTGTGTGTCCAGAAAAGCAATGACCCAAAGGAAAAGACTCACAGACTGTTAATCTAATTGGTTCCTGCTGGTTGGCCAGCCCATCATAATAGTACAAGTCAAACTCTTCCTCTCTGCAGTGATCAGTTGCCAGGTCTTCAGAGGGGCAAAAGAGCACACTGAAATGGCTCTCACTGCACACTACCCAAATTGGAAACTTGGGAGTTTTCAGGTGAGATCCAACCTTTAAAAAAAGAGAAATCGTGATATAAGAATTTTGGATTTAATATCTAAGTATATGTTAGAGTGTTTGAAGCCTCATTACCTTACATATATTATAGTGCTCAAATAAAGACAGCAGCCCAATGTTACAATGTGCTTGAATTCCCTTCAGAAGTGTAAAATTTCCATTTCCGGAATCAAGCTTCATTTCATCATCAAAGACGTTTGAAACTGCCCGTCCACAAAGCAAAAGATTTACCAATTCCTTAAGAAAAATGAAAGGGAAAATAAAAGACTTAATGGCACTGTACACAATGGAGCTGTATACAAATCAAACAACACTGTGACCAATAAGAGAACAATCAAATATGCTTTCATATGTGTATCAGGATATGGACTGTAAAGTGTTAATATGGCAAACCTGTGTGCAGTAGCCATGAGCTCCAATGAGAGTGGATGTTGGCACATCCATATCACTTTGTATACTAAATCACAAAAAAACGAATCGATTAGCTCTGTGAATATATGAAAGTAAACAGTCTGCACTGAGTTAAAGAGGTGGAAACTCACGTTGCAATAGTTCTGGAAAGAATGGCACTGACAGTAAGCAGGATACAGCCAAAGGGGCCAGACTCGAACTAAAAGGAAGAAAGAAAACTGCTATTAATTGTCATCATCAATCACAATTCAAATCAAAAAGAGCTATTAAACAGGTGATATATGCCTTAAAATGCTTCAAGACTATCACTGGATGTGCTTGGATACAAATCCTGCATTTAAGGTATATAACAAAACTTGCTTATAGCTAATTTTAATAATATAAATATTAAATATAAATAACAACATTATAAACATCAATACTAATATTATAAATACATAATTAACAGTATTATACATAATAAATCTTATCATATATTTCTATACTATTTTTGAAAATATATATTCTACAAGAATAGAAATCAAGTATAGGGGATGTGCCATTTAAGTGCAGACTTACCTGTCTAATATGCTGCTCAAGAACTGAAGTGAGATCATCTAAGGTCTCCATAGTGACACATGTTATCTATGTGGAATATGAAAAAAAATCTATTAACAAAAGAGAAATATGTAGTAGTCATCAAAAGATTAAGAAGCAATTAGAAGGCACTTTAAGGGTCAAAGAATGACCTTACCATTTCTAGAATACCATCTGATTTGTAGCGTCCAATTGGGGTGAACAGACTTCTTCCTGTGTTTCTGTGGGGGCAGGTCTTTTACGGTTGACAAATAAACAAGAGGTTTGTAAATATAAGTAATAATTCTAAATGAGTGACACTTACATTGCGACTGTGGCTCTCTTCATATTCCCGGCTCTCCATAGTATGTCAGCCAAAGCCCGAGATAGACATTTTGTCCTTAAAATGTTTGATACCTCCAGTCTCCAGATGACAAAAAATGAATTAATTAAAAAAATTAAATAAAATTTGAGACGTCAATAAAATACAAATGTTACAATTTATAACCTAAAATATTTTCTGGTTTATGTATAAAAAATGCAAATAAATGTGAGATCAATAAGAGCTTTGAAAATTATAATGATATAAAAAAATATCTAATCTTTCAACAGAAAAATTGGCACAAACAGGACTGATGCTTCATACTCACTCATCCAATGAGTCATTGCTCGATTCTTCAAACAGAAGCTTCTGTAGAACACCTGCCTGAACTGCTGCAAGAACTCCACAGGGTCCTCCCTGATAAAACAACCCCAGAAGATCTCATGATGCAAAGGTTTACAAACCAAAACTACAGTAAATCCTGAGGTTGTCTGGAGTACTGTACCTTCTTTTGGACAATCCCATACTTCAAACCAGGAGTATCTGAAAAAGTAAAATTCTGCTGTTTCCACTCCTCAGTGAAACAAGCCATAGGAGAACCAAAGATGATCTCCTTAAGAGCCTGAATTAGACATGAGAGCACAGATATCATATCAGACTGGGCTGATATCACAGATTATGGTTCGAGGAAGATAAAATGATAATGTACTTACAGTGGCAGTCATCTGGTCCATGGGAGTCTTGTCCAAACTAAGCATTGGCATGGTTGTTCTAGAAACATCACACAAGCTCTCCTCATTCTCTATGTCATCTGTAAAATTTGAAAAAGGATTGGAGGCATTTCAAAACAATAGAATTTTAAATAACAGATTGTTTTAAAGGGGTCATATGATGCCCATTTTCCACAAGTTGATATGATTCTTTAGGGTCTTAATGAAAAGTCTGTAACATAGTTTGGTTAAAATTTCTCAATGGTAGTGTAAAAACACCTTTTTTTACTCTGTCAAAAACAGTCCTTTTCAGATCAAGCCGTTTTTGAAGCATTTCCCTTTAAATGCTAATGAGCTCTGCTGACCCTGCCCCTCTCTTCCGAGCCGCTCTCAGAAAGACTGTTTACTTTAGCCGCATTCATCGTGACACTTGCTAATTAGCACATTATTAGGAAAGGCAATTTGCAAAGATTCATTACAAAACATTATACAACTTCTATAGATGAGGCTGGATCATGAATGATTCGCGCGAACATAGACGCATTTAGGCAGATCGGGGGAGCATTCCCTTCAGAAACAATGTAATCCACTGCCAGTTCAGGGGCTCAGATGTCAGGAGTAAATGACGACTGCTATGTTCATTATTACATCCAACAACAGAACACCTCAATCGCTTAGGAGTCATTCTTGTCTACATCTGCTCCGGCGGTGAAACAATGGCGGACTGATGACAGCTCACTCAGGGCGGGGCTAAGGTAACACGCAAGTCCAGTCTGTGCTGAAACACTACTGTCAATCAAACTATCGTGGGAGGGGCCTGTCTGTGTGACGTCACACAGACAGGCATCTGCGATCAGCTCGATTTGAGAAAGGGGAAAACATTTAACCAGATTTTTTTTTTAAAACACCAGGTGGATTTTTATCATTATAAGGTGGTTGTGTACACACACTGCCAACACACATTTCAGTTCAAACAACTTGTAAAAGTGCATTTAGCATCCTATGACCCCTTTAAAACACATTTTAGTCAAATTGATTTCAAAATGATAGGATTAGGAAAATAAATATTAAAAATGGACATATGCACAAATATTGAAATGTGGACAAAACAGCACTTCATTTATTTTAAAGCAATACAAAAGCTGCTTTTCTGCAGTTGAACTGGCTAGGATACAAAATGTAATCTGTTGAAGATTTTAGGTGCACTACCCAAAACCATTTCCAACACATGGAGTCCATCCAGTTTTGGGCCGGGTGCCGAATTCTTTCTGGCGAGGAAACAATAAAAGTTAATGATCACACACAAAAATATCAACAGTATCTTTTTATCATCCCAAATTTCATAGTCTTAGAGCCATACAGTTTTACGTTTAAGGGATTTTACTCATATTTAATTCATGCTTGCATTTAAGGTTATGGATAGGAATTCTGGGCCCCCTACTTGTAAACTGCTTTGGGCCCCTTACCTTTTTAAATGTAAAATTCTGAAACTGTTGCGAGTCCCCCTGGACCTGTGGACCCCTAGAATCATTCCCACCTTTCACCTCTCAAGTTTGAACTGATATAAACTGCTTTAATCCCTCAAAAATAAAAAGCTTTTGACTTTTTGACATATTTGAAAATCATTTTTTTCAAATGAAGGTTTACATAAACTATGTAGAGTAGGTTTCCCAGACACAGGTTAAGTACTGGGCATATTCAAACAAACTTACAAGCGATGTTTGACGTCTGACTTCCTCTCATGTCCACTATGGTCTATGAATCCTGTATGTAAATTTGAAAACATGCTGCTCTCCCATTCAAGAGGGGCTGATGGGATAGACTTTGTATTTGTGGTACTGACACCATTTGTCCAGTCTGCTGCTTCTCTGCAATCCTCTGATGTTGCTGTAACAGATGAAGGTGCTTTTCGAGCTGGACGTCTCCTGTTACTTTCCTAAAGAAAATTATATCCTTGTCAATTCAATGCAACGCTGCAAAGGAGGAATAATGTAGAATAAAATCTTAGAAAATAAATTAAATACATAGCTAACGTTATTAATCCTTAATGCTGTATTTTAATATTTAATGAATTAATTTTAACTTCATTAACAACATTCATCACCTGTGAGGAGCTGGCAATGGGACCTGCCATAATGCCCCATCTTATCCTGCTGCTTCTGTTCTTCTGGCTGTCAGTGTCTACGACCTTTTTCTCAGAGAGAAATCCCTCTTTCGAACAGTACACACTTCTCTCACTCTCAGGGTGAACAGCAAAGCTCTTGTGCGTGATTTCAGAAGGTGTTCGGGAAGGCACAATAACTTGTGACACACTGCTTTCAGATAACCTATGTAAAAGTTGTAATGTTTATTACCGTCAACAGATCTCGAAAGTCTCAAACAAACGAATCCACTGGATTTTTGTAAATAAATAAATACCTTGGACTGTCACCCAACAGATTTTCCATACAATCTTGCTCTCTCTTAACATTCCCAGTCATGTCTATGGAAGAACTGGATATGGTTTGTTCCAATGGATGTGCTTGATTGTCACCATGTCGGCATCCTTTGGTTTTGCCACCTTCACTCATTCTGTCCTTCACGATCATCTCCAACATTGACTTCAAAGGATGTTCTTCAGCCTAAATACAAATGCATTTTGATGGCCTCTCTACTTTTTCAGCATTCTTTATATTTTAAATACAGGTGTTGATCACTTTGATACCTTATTCTTTTTGTAAAGGCCCTCAAGGTGAAGTATTCTGCGTAGATCTGATCTGTTATTAATGCTTGAATTAGTTCGGGGAAGCTCTTCATCCATGCAAGCTATGGTTTTCTTCAGGCCCTGCAAGTACATTTCATCGTCCAACCAGAGCAATTTCTTTTACATTTTTACATTTACAGAAGAAATCTAACTTTCAAACACACGATATGTATATACGATATATATATATATAAGTAAATATATTTAAAGATCACCTAAAATGCTGCTTTGAGTGGTAGTACAAGATAGTTAGCATGCATGGTAACTAGTAAGCCTTCCAAATAGAATAAACTGAATGAAACTGATCTGTCACCCACCTTTCGACTGAGATATTCCCGTACTAGAGACGCGGAGGCTTCCTCCACATCTTTTCCCATCATAGATCACAATAACAGTGGTAACGTTAAATATGGGAAGAAGATAGCAAGTTGGCTAGTTCGATGTAAACAGCCCCAAACTTTTCACACACACATCGAATACTGTTTGGTCGGCATAAGTCATATGTTCATCTACACGAAGCTACTGCCTTTTCAGCACGGTATTTAAATGTTTTGTGAACTGACCGGGGGATAAATGAGATAAGGATAGCTGCAGAGGCTTGCTACCTAGCGGTCTAGCTTTTTGCCTTGTTGCTATAGTTACCAGCAGACAGTTTTTGATAGCGTGTGCGGTGCGTGGATTAATGGCACAGCTGCGCCTCCCTGCGGATGCAACATGTATTAACGTTACTGTTACAGTTTGCAAAAAAAATTTGTTTTGACGCGTTTGTGTTGGCACAAGCGAGTACTAAATAAAATTTTGTAGCATTCTGGTTGGAGAGTATTCTGTTTAGGTGGCAGGTATGGAGAGGACTGCTTTTTATATTAATAATTTAGAATAATAAACCATCAAGACGCCTCTATCTTAATGTTAAGTGACCTACTTAATCGGAAGATGTTCAGAGTAGCATTCTGAAAAGGAAAGTTGTGTCAGATATGGTCAAATTTATGAAAATACACTGAAAATGTCTAGCAGAAAGGGCTCCAATGAGTAAAGAAGTCTTGTTTGTTCACGTAAAATCAAATATATGTCAATTTGAGCTGCTTGATAAGAGTGGTCTGTTGTGAGAAGGGGAAAATGATTTGCCAAGCACATTTCATAAGCTTTGTCTATTGCAAATGTTCTATTTTTATTTTATGTTTTGTCTACTGTTCTGTCATTTGGGGCCTTCAAGCTTTTAAAAGGCTTTTGATAATTTTTCTTTTATTATTTTGGGCAAGCTAACATGTCTTAAGAAGCATTGCTTTTCTAGTTAAAAATATGTTTTTTGTTCAATTTGAATTCATTTTCTTTATACTTACATTCAAATTCAAATGAGCAATAACTAATAACTAAAAAAATAGCATATTTACAGACAATCGTGCATTTTATTCGATTTGAATCTGTAATCAGATGATTCCGTCAGGCCACGTCTGCAACTAATGACTTTATTTAAAATCATGTATCATTTATATTATCATATAAATAAAGGTGTTAGTTCATAAAACAGACAACATCACTTCAGTGTCATGAATTTTATTATAATTTTGTACATTACACAAATATTCTGCCTAAAACCTAAAATCACCTCTTGCTAACCTACATACACTGTCCATACATTTCACTTACTCACTACACTTTAACATAGAAACATCTGGGGTTATGAAAGCTCCATGTGTACATTTTTATTCAAAACTTTAAATACTCAGATCACAATGTGGAAGAACAATCTGAGTCTGAACAGAGGTGCTTATAGGAATTTAACAAAGGAAATGCAACCACAGCCCCTTTAAAGAGACTGAATCAAACTCTCAAGTAACGTCTCATTCATTCGATTACATGAGCATGAAATCCTTCCTCAGTGACATAGTGGGTATATTTTGAACATACTCAACTGTATTTAATTAACTGGATTTCTTTTCAGCTACGCTATGTATTTATGCTAGAAGATCATGGGAATAGTATCTGTGTTTTGGCACAAATTCATCCCAAATATGGATTTATTTTGTTGTTTTGTTAACCGCGAGTGCAGCATCTAATGTAAACAACAGATTGCACTTCATCATTGAGCATATCTTCAGGAGGAATGGCAAAAATAAAAAAACAAGAGAAATAAATATCGCTCCTTCCTCCTCGGTTTTTGGCCCTACCTTCAGAAATTAACTTTTATCAAAAAGAAAATGATAAAAGTCTGGGAAAGTTCCAGAGAAGGAGAGCGTCAGTTGTCCTCAGCTGGAAAGAGAAAGACAAGGAGACAGAGAGACACAAATTAACAAGAAGAAGAAGAACCGAGCGGAAGCGGAGCATGCAGTCCGTTCGAGGTTAGTGACGCCATAAGAAATCTCAGCATGCAGGTGGTTAGTGGAGACGGAGGGCGGCTTACTTTCAATCGTGAGAATGCAGGTGCTGGCGGCAGTTCCTCGGCTGTTGACGGCTTTGCACATGTACTCTCCTTCGTCCTCGGGGAACGTTTCTGGCAAGTACAAGCAGTAGGTCTCACCTCTCTCAATGTACTGGTAATCTTCAGAGTCCGGCAGCAGCTCACCCTCAAACCACCAGGTGACCTCTGGTTTGGGTTCTCCTGTTATCTTCACTGTGAACCGCACAGGCTCTGCGTCGACCACCGACTGGTTCTTCAGGGGCTTTTTAAACCACGGAGCGCCCGACCTGGCATGGTCCTCTTCATCCTCATAGGTGGCGGAGCTGTTAATGATGCTACCCTCTTCCTCCTCCTCTTCTTCCCTTTTCTAACAAGACACATGACAAAGTGTTTCACACTCGGAAAACACAGCAAAACAACAGAAATCACATGCATGCAGCTCTGTCATGCATTAGTGTTGAGGTCGGTCCACCATTTAGCTCTTAAACAAAGCAGCCCAGAAGAGGTTTACTTTTTGGAGAGCAGCGTCAATTTCCTGTTGTTCAAATTGCATCCTCTGTAATTTCTGCTCTTCGATCTTCCTCTTCTGCTCATCTTCTCTGGCCTTGGCCATTTGTTCGAATCGCGCACGCATGTCCACTTTTTGTCTGAACGGGACGTCCTCTGCTTTAGCTGGAATTGTTTTATCCTCATCTTCATCCTGTGAAAGAAATTAGCAAAATTCCTCATTTCAAAGTTCTTGAGCTGGAATGAAAATATGAGAAATTCCCTCGTTCTTTTACCTCCTGACAGCGCTCTTCCTCTCTCTCCTTGATTTTCTCGTCAATCTCTTTCCTTCTTGCCCGTTCCTCATCGATCTTCTTCTGGATCTCCTCCTCTGTGAGCTGCTTGATCTTCTCAAACTTAGATTTCAGGGTTTTGGCCTGGATGGAGCCGGTTCGCTTCAGCTTTGTTAGTTCCTCGTACTCGGTGCTCACCACCTCAGAGCTTTCATTGATCTCATCCTGAATCAAACCCACAAAACATATGTAAATAATTGAAGCGTATTGAAATTGTAAGTGTAATGATCATTATTTTGGCACAGCTGACCTCGCCCATCTCTTGTCGCAACTGTTCAAACTCTTTCTTCTCCATCTCCATTTTTTGACGTTTGGCCTCATCCTTGCGCTTTCGCTCTGTCTCCTCTTTCATTTTCAGCATCTCTTCAAAGTTGATTTCTAGTTTCCCTGGGTGCATTGCTTCCTGTGACTCTGTCCTCACCAGAGTTTCATCATCATCCTGCACCTGTCACAAGAATGTTAAATATAAGCCCATTAATGGACTTTTTGTTGTTGATTTGTTTTGTTCATATAACATACATTAGAGCATGCAACCAGACTGTTCATGTGCAACTACATTATGTTTAATCTCATCCATGGTCCTACCATATTCTTGCGAGCTTCTGCAAAAAGTATTTTCTCCTCTTCCAGGCGTCGCTTGGCTTCCTCCTCTTTCCTTTTCTGCTCTTCTTCTCGTCTCTGTTTTTCCAAATCCTCAAAGCTGATGGCCAACTTCCCGGGTTTGGCCCCATCTGAGTTTATCATGGCCGGCAGGATGTCATCATCACTATTTACAACCTGCAAATCAATATATTAGGTTTGGGGAAAATTAGTTAGTCAACAGTCAAGAGTTTTATCTGGCTTCCAACTTACATGTCCAACTGTGCCAAGTCAGCAAACCCTTATCACTGTCTGATTTTAGATTGTAGCTATTATATTTCAAGCCAGACATGTTGTTTTCTATGACCTTTTGTAATAACAGTGAGCAGTTTGTGTCTATTAAATATTATGTAGGCCTGATCAGAAGGTAACACTGATATATGCTGTCAAAATATCATGGTTACCATAGTACACATAAAACAAAACAAAACATGATATTACCATGGTGCTGTTTCACAAGCACACAAACTGACCATGCTCTTTCTGGCCTCGGCAAAGGCCTTTCTCTCTTCTTCGATACGTCTTTTCCTTTCTCCTTCCACTCGCTTATGTTCCTCTTCCAGCCTCTGTCTTTCCAGCTCCTCAAAGCTGAGTCGAAGTTTACCAGGTCTGAATTCTTCCTTCTCCCCCATTGCATCCTGAGTATCCTCATCATCCTGGACCTGTGGTAAACAGTTTATTATTATTCATATTACACATATACAGTGGCCCCACTGTAAAAACTCTTTGGACACTGAAGTCAGTTTTAAAAATGTCTGAAATTTAATGAATTAGATACAAAATATCAAACCGAGTAGCATCCGCAAACAAATGTTGCTAGAGTTTTTCTCGAAATGGACTGGAGTTGTGTGGATTACTTATGTATTATTGTGATGTTTTTATCAGCTGTTTGGACTCTCATTCTGACGGCACCCATTCACTGCAGAGGATCCATTGGTGAGCAAGTGATGTAATGCTAAATTTCTCCAAATTTCTTGCGATAAAGAAACAAACTCATTCACAGTACTTTTTGAATGGCCTGAAGGTGAGTAAATCCTTAGCAAATTTTCAGTTTTGGATAAACTTCAAGTGTCTGAATAGTAAAAAAGTGTCCACTCTATATTTTGTATATGTAAACCAGTATATCTGCTGGTTGTGGAAAATATTCTCACCATGCCCAGCTTGGCCTCTTCAAAAGCTTTTCTTTCCTCCTCCAGTTTGCGTCGGGCCTCCTCCTCTGCCTGTTTTCTCTGCTGCTCCTGTCGCTCCTTCTCCTGTTCTTCAAAGGTCAGACGCAGTTTACCTGGGGTCACCTGCTCCTTCTCCTTGGGAGTAGACTCTGCATCGTCCAGCTTTTTTGAAGATAGAAACTTTTTAGTCAAAAGTTAATTTTTTTAATTTTGCCAAAGTTAGCAAAACTCTTTCTAGTACAGATGGCATTCATCTTTAAAAACAGATTGTTCACCTGTTCAATCATGGAGCGACGCTTGGCCTCTCGGAACGACCGGCGGTTTTCATCGTATCTCTTCTTCTTTTCCTCCTCAGTTCGCTTCTTTAGTTCCTCTTCTCTGCTCTTCTCCAAGTCCTCAAACTTCATCTTGATCTTTCCCGGTTGTGTTTGTGATTTTGCAGGCACCACTCGTACCAGCAGACTGTCATCACCTTCCTGTCATGAAGAAGACATGAAGAAGAAACCCAAACAGATAAAATAGCAGTTTTATCACTGGAATTACAAAGGTGTGATGAAATGTCTTCCTGTTTTGTTAAAGATTTTGAAAATCAAAAACAAATGTGAGGTCTAATCTGAAGCAATAACAAATGATTTTTTTCATTTATACTGCTTTGACCTGCAACATTTCTGCAGTCATGGACAAGCATCCAGACAGGTTTCAGATAAGGCCTGACAGCAGGGGACATTCTTCTGGCACAGTTGCCTTCATTTGTGTCATACTAGACAGAGATATGGGATTGCTAATTCAGTCAGAGAGCATGGCCTACAAGTGGTGTGGGAAACAGTTGGCAGTCACATGCTCATTAATTCTGGCTACAGTAAGTGTGGACAGTGGGTCATTTGGGCATTACTGCACACATTTTACATTTCATTTCACAGTTTCTATATTATACACTACCGTTCAAATATTTGGTAAGATTTTTTAAAAAACAAGTGGTGTGGGAAACAGTTGGCAGTCACATGCTCATTAATTCTGGCTACAGTAAGTGTGGACTATATTATACACTACCGTTCAAATATTTGGTAAGATTTTTTAAAAATGTTTTTGAAATGTCTCTTCTGCTCACCAAGGCTGCATTTATTTGATCAAAACACAGTAAAAAGAGTAATACTGTGAAATATTTTTACAATTTAAAATAGCTGTTTTCTATTCGAGTATATTTAAAAATGTAGTTTATTTATGCAGTGGCAAAGCTGAAATTTCAGTGGTCATAGACATCTTTTGTAACGTTGTATACGTTGTTACTGTCACTTTTGATCAGTTGAATATGGCCTTGCTGAATAAACTTAATATGATAACACTTTACAGTAAGGTTTCATTTGTTAACATTAGTTAACTACATTAGCTAACATGAGCTAACAATGAACAATACTTCTACAATATTAATTAATGTTAATCTCAACATTTACTAATACATATTTAAGATCTTT
The DNA here is from genome assembly GCF_001515645.1 of Sinocyclocheilus grahami. Lineage (NCBI taxonomy): Eukaryota > Metazoa > Chordata > Actinopteri > Cypriniformes > Cyprinidae > Sinocyclocheilus > Sinocyclocheilus grahami. The sequence goes on from NW_015505195.1 coordinate 2,751,477, forward strand.
AAATATATTTAACATTTAAATGTTGTACTGTATCTGTTAACATTAGGTCAATCATGACAACTCTCGGAACATTTTAGCATGGTGATGGATATGACAATGTTAATGTTTTTGGTCTTGGCGGAACAGATCTACTACGCTGCTGCTGAATTGCTGCTGCTGTTGGTTATTGCTGTAGTTGTAGATTATTGCTGCTGCTGCAACAAGTACAGGAACTTGCTTCTGCCAATGCATATGGCGATACGTGCCGTGAGTATTTAAGACATACTGCTGCTGCACAAATAGTATATAAAATAACCCCGTAGCAGATCTGTACAGGTGGAGCTGGGGAAGGTGGAGGGTTTCAGAGAACTCTGAAAGCGCGCAGCAGGAATCTCAAGTGAATGCTAGCCAGCCATATATATGCAATGCAGTAAGCTCATTGGCTGCATATGCAGCATGAACCAATCAGTTTGTGCCAAGTCGTTTAACTCTGAATATAATCGAATACGTTAACAACCCGTCGCCTGCGCCATCTAGAGTTTCATGACTGAACTACAGTATATATTTAATAAACGTTATTAATCAAATTAAAATTAATTAAAATAAATGCTGTTACTGCAATTTCTATTGTGATTTCTATTGTGATGTGACATTGTTCTATACTGTAAATCCATTCCTTGATTTGATTTCACTTTAATATATTGCTAGGTTTTAAAATAGTACTTTACATTGCATCAGAGGATTACCTGAGTGATTACAGATACTTTGGTGGAGATTTTCTAATAGTAGACCTGATAAAGCAGCCGACTGCCAAAGTCGCATTAAAAGCATCCTGCTGTAGCCACAGCCTGTTATCATGACACACTGACTCACCTCCTGGGCTTTCTTGGCCAGCTCTTTCTGAATCTTGGCCTTCTCTATGGCCTCCTGTGCAGCGCGCTTCTTTCTCTCCTCTTCTGTTCTTTTCTGCTCCTCCTCCTGCCTTTGTTTCTCCATCTCTGCAAACTTCCCCTTCACACTGCCTGTGAATGGACAGAAAGCCGACAGTTGGCATCTATAAGGGGATTAAAATGCTGTTACAATGATTACGTTGGATCAGTCCTAAAACGAATATTCCATATCCCTCCGTTTTTCTAATTTCACCCTACCTGTAATCTTGGGAACATATGATTTTTCTATCTTCGTCGGCTTCACCTCTTCCTCTTCATCACTAGAGGTGAGGAGTTCCTTTATCTGTGGAGGATCCGACAGTTGTTGTGGGGTTAGCCGTTTTATCCAGGATCAGAAACCATGCTGGTCGTAGCAAGCCAAGCAGACCTTAATCCTTGTAAGACAGGCACGTATGACCTACAGGGGCGGATGCTGATTGGGCCATCAATCGTGACATGGGCAGGGGATCAGTAGAGTGTGCATGCACCAAGAAGGCATCACAGATACTGGGGTGTTTTACTGATTAAAGGCTTTTTTATAAGAAGGTTTGTGTACATCCTGAAATCAGGTATTGATGCATGCCAAATCTTATGCAAACACTGCAGAACCAGCAAGCAGTATCTTCATTAACCTCAAGTCAAAATCTCTTACTATGCGTTGTTAGTGTCAGAGAGATGAGGCAGGGCAGTCAGTGGATGAAGTGGCAAAACAAGATGCTGATGGGCACGTTTCTCTACTGACCATTTGCTTCTTGCGAATATACTCTCTCTCTTTAACGTACTGCCCTCTGCGTTTCTTTTGCTCCTCCTGACTTCTCTTTTGGCTTCTCGCTTCTCTAGCTTTCTGCATGGCCTCAAACTTATTCTTCACATCTTCTTTTCCCAACTTGGGAACATAACTTCTCTGTACAGGCTTAGATGTTTTAAGCAGTTTCTTCAGAAGAAAGAGAATACGAGGTATGAGAGATTGTTAGTAAAATAGAGAAATGGAAAATTAGTTAAATTCTTTGATTGATTGATAATATAAATATTATAAATTACATAAAACATATAGTTGACTACTTTTTCATTGAAAAAAAAACATATAATTTATTTAAAATATATATAATTTAAAAGCATTAATAAAAATTAAATCATTTATATTTATATATATATTTCTATGATTATATATAACTATTTTTTTATTTTATCATATATACATGTGTGTGTGTGTGTGTGTGTGTGTGTGTGTGTGTGTGTGTTAATTATTTTAAATTTGTAATTAATTTTAATTTAATTGTATGTAATTTTTGGGAATTTACATATTTTGAATTATATATTTACAAATATTATTGTAGCCCAATCATACTGTACCTCTTGTTTTATTGCCACCTCTGACATATTTGTCATATCATGTGATACATCCACCTCTTCATCTTTCTCCTCTTGGGTGATGTTTTCCTCATTTGTTTTGGAAACCCTCTCTCGTTTTCTCGTCCTGCCGGTGGTCTTTGTCTCCTGTTTGGGCTCTTTCTTCTCTGGTAACTTGGTCTTCCTTGGTTCATCTGCAACACTCTTCATCTCCACTTCTTCAGACATGCTCACGTCACGTGTTTCTTCTTTATGGTTTTCATCATTGATTGTATTCTCTGTATCATTAGCATCAGCTATATCGTCCGTGTTTTTTGTGTTGTTTATATGAGTCATGTCTGTTGACACGTCCGCCATGCTTATCACATCAGTCATGGTGTCGTTTCTAAGGCACACCGTAACAGGGCCTGTTGCAAGATACGTCAGATGAAGCTGACATTGGGAAAAAGACATCATGACCACAAGCTTCCATTGCAAAGGAACTGCTTTTGACTAACTGTAATCTTTATTATGTTACAGATCTAAGATTCTTAGACTGTTAATTGTTTTCTTTAAAAGGTAAATAAATGGTACTAAAGTCAGCTTTGAGTCTTGATAGTGTTAGTTGGTGGTCTACAAAAGAGCAAATGTGTGGGGGACCTCCAAAAAGAGCCTTGTGGGACATACAGGCCCTAATTTTAACTCCCAGTCTGGGTCCGGCCATGTGATTGGGGCTATTTTTACCTGGAGATATGAGTCTAAGAAGAGGTCAGCACCCAGATGGCGCACATGAGACCCCTGACTAAATGACTACATGTGTTGTGTCTCTACGGTGCAAATGTACAGTCAATTTAGCTAAATACTGAAAGTTAGCAACAATTTATTTATTGTGACAATATGTGTTTTTACACTATGTGCAGTTTCAAATTGTATCTTTGCGTTTCATAGATTCTACATCTAACATTATTCATTCAAGCTACAATAATCCCAGAACAACAACAGTATTTACCCAGAAAAACACATTTTAGGCATGACTCACTACATGTGTAATATTAGCATATACCTGTAATCATCTAAATTTCGATGCAGTCACTCTCCTTTGCTATTCATATAACATCTCACACAACTGGAGCTCCTCTGATGACTAGAACTCACAACTGATCACACCTCACTTTTAGAAGATGACGAAGACAATATGGCCACCGCAAACAATGTCGCCATTTTTAAGCATTGTTTCTCACCACATTCCAATTGATGTATTTATTTTTATCAATTGATGTGAATTTATGCTGCACACTAAGCATTTTCCACAGACATCCATTCCTTACATTATGTAGACACAACGTTTACTATCTTGATTAGTATACTTCATCTTCACATTTAAGGTTGATTTCAGAGTTTTGTTGGAAACTGAGGATAAATGTTTTCATATATCTGTTTAAAAACGGTTAGCTAAACCCTAACATTCAAAAGAATTGCACACTAAAGGTGTCACAAAATGTCAATATTTTTTTGAGTTGTCATTTAATAATGTGTTAAACATATAAATATATATCTCTTTATATCTATTTATCATGGGGCTAAACAATCATTTATTACAATTTCTTATTATATAATGTTCTCCACTAGATTTTATGAAGATCTTTAGGTTTTTCAGTCTCGCTTTTTCTATTTATTAGCTTTTTTTTCCCCTTAAACATTAGTGTTTAAAGTAATTTAGGATCAAATGAAATAAAAGTCTACTCAGTCTATACTGTATTCTCAGTGAGTTAAGTAAAGACACGAGGTTGACCATGTAATACAGGCCTGTCTGTGGACTTGCCCTTTGGATTTTTTTTCTCCCACAGGCTTTATTCAATTCTTCACACTTCATAAACGATAAGGTAAAAATAGCCTACCTTCTTTAGAGTGAAATTCTCCCTTTGTCTTCAATCATAAGATTTGTTCGTAGTTCACGGTGGCTTTAATAATGCCAAAATCGAGTCTAAATCCACAAGCACAGGTTTAGTACTCTCTTCCCGTGCGACAGAGAGTCCAATGAGCGCAGTCGGGTGTCGGTGGGCGCTATCCATAAAAATATCCGTGCCCCTCTCCATCTACCGCATTCCACACGCGCCACCGGCTGACGGCCTCAGCTGTCGCACCACATATGTCTCCTTATCTCCGAGTCTGAGGCTCTTTTACACCAAATTAATTGTTTGAACACTATAATTGTTTTTTTTCAAGCTGTCAACGACACGAATTACCTGTAAGTTTTTATTTAGTAATGTGCTTATTCATTCGTTTATGTATTTTTAATGGCAGCCTGCCTGTACACTTAAATTTATGTTAAAAACAACCTTTCGTGCATTACTGGTGAGGTATTTGCCTTTAGTTTTTTTTACTAATGTTATGTCTAATAGTATTATTTGCAGCTTATATTTGAGCTACTAAAACATTGTACCATACACAGATGCTATAATAATACAGGTGTTAAATTAGGTCACTTGATGAATTAATAATAATAAGCATATAAATATACGTGTAAATACATAGACAATAACATGGCATTAAAATTATTCTATAAATAAAATGCAAAATCTTGAGAAAAAATAATATAATGCAAATAATATATAATTAAATGTTATGCACCATGCAGGAACTTCTTTATATATCTTAACTAGATATATATAAATAATAATGTGAGTGTGTGTGTGTGTGTGTGTGTGTGCATGTTTATGTGGTTTATGAGGACACAAATTTGTATAATGACATGGGTATGACATAGGTATTACAACAAGAAGGTGCTTTATGAGGACATTTTGAGTGTCCCCCTGTAATTTAAAAGGCTTATAAATCATTCAGAATGAGTTTTTT
>NW_015505195.1:2756579-2758190 GCF_001515645.1 Sinocyclocheilus grahami
GACTACATGTGTTGTGTCTCTACGGTGCAAATGTACAGTCAATTTCGCTAAATACTGAAAGTTAGCAACAATTTATTTATTGTGACAATGTGTTTTTACACTATGTGCAGTTTCAAATTGTATCTTTGCGTTTCATAGATTCTACATCTAACATTATTCATTCAAGCTACAATAATCCCAGAACAACAACAGTATTTACCCAGAAAAACACATTTTAGCCATGACTCACTACATGTGTAATATTAGCATATACCTGTAATCATCTAAATTTCGATGCAGTCACTCTCCTTTGCTATTCATATAACATCTCACACAACTGGAGCTCCTCTGATGACTAGAACTCACAACTGATCACACCTCACTTTTAGAAGATGACGAAGACAATATGGCCACCGCAAACAATGTCGCCATTTTTAAGCATTGTTTCTCACCACATTCCAATTGATGTATTTATTTTTATCAATTGATGTGAATTTATGCTGCACACTAAGCATTTTCCACAGACATCCATTCCTTACATTATGTAGACACAACGTTTACTATCTTGATTAGTATACTTCATCTTCACATTTAAGGTTGATTTCAGAGTTTTGTTGGAAACTGAGGATAAATGTTTTCATATATCTGTTTAAAAACGGTTAGCTAAACCCTAACATTCAAAAGAATTGCACACTAAAGGTGTCACAAAATGTCAATATTTTTTTGAGTTGTCATTTAATAATGTGTTAAACATATAAATATATATCTCTTTATATCTATTTATCATGGGGCTAAACAATCATTTATTACAATTTCTTATTATATAATGTTCTCCACTAGATTTTATGAAGATCTTTAGGTTTTTCAGTCTCGCTTTTTCTATTTATTAGCTTTTTTCCCCTTAAACATTAGTGTTTAAAGTAATTTAGGATCAAATGAAATAAAAGTCTACTCAGTCTATACTGTATTCTCAGTGAGTTAAGTAAAGACATGAGGTCGACCATGTAATGCAGGCCTGTCTGTGGACTTGCCCTTTGGATTTTTTTTCTCCCACAGGCTTTATTCAATTCTTCACACTTCATAAACGATAAGGTAAAAATAGCCTACCTTCTTTAGAGTGAAATTCTCCCTTTGTCTTCAATCATAAGATTTGTTCGTAGTTCACGGTGGCTTTGATAATGCCAAAATCAAGTCTAAATCCACAAGCACAGGTTTAGTACTCTCTTCCCGTGCGACAGAGAGTCCAATGAGCGCAGTCGGGTGTCGGTGGGCGCTATCCATAAAAATATCCGTGCCCCTCTCCATCTACCGCATTCCACACGCGCCACCGGCTGACGGCCTCAGCTGTCGCACCACATATGTCTCCTTATCTCCGAGTCTGAGGCTCTTTTACACCAAATTAATTGTTTGAACACTATAATTGTTTTTTTTCAAGCTGTCAACGACACGAATTACCTGTAAGTTATTATTTAGTAATGTGCTTATTCATTCGTTTATGTATTTTTAATGGCAGCCTGCCTGTACACTCTAAAAAAATCATGTTAAATTTATGTTAAAAACAACCTTTCGTGCATTACTGGTGAGGTTTTTGCCTTTAGTTTTTTTTACTAATGTTATGTCTAATAGTATTAT
>NW_015505195.1:2758430-2768235 GCF_001515645.1 Sinocyclocheilus grahami
GTAGGTGTAGGGCAATAGAAAATACGGTTTGAACAGTATAAAAACAATTACGCCTGTGGAGAGTCCCCATAAACCATAAAAACCAACATGTTTGTGTGCGTGTGTGTGTGTGTGAGAAAGAGAGAGAGAGAGTGTGTAACACAAAACTTAATTATAAATGCAATAACCTACAGTAAAAATACAGGTATTGATTTATTGAAAGATAGATATTTGCTGTAAATTATATGGTAATTCATACTTTTCCCATTGCCAAGCCAAAAAAAACACAATTTTCCAGTATTTACCTTTCCATTAAATAAAACATTTTTCAGCATTTAGAATTCTTTTTCCATAACAGTGTATTCTAATAATCCACATTGGAGGTAGGTTTGTATATATAGATGCTTTATCAAGTTTGTTTGTTTTGATTCATATTTTCCACACAAGCATCAGCTTGTTTACATGGAAAGCTATTGTTGGCTGTTGGAGCCAGTAGGCTTTATCTTGAGAGTCTGTGGCTTGTCCAGTCAGTTCTGACCCACTTATCACGGTCACACAGAGGTGTGTGATAACCCAGATATCTCAATTGGTCACTCTAGAACTAGAACAATATTACAGCATATAACATACGTTAAAATGGCATGATAAAAATGGCCACTTTCAACTTATGTTAATTTCTTGGTTTTATTATCATTATTATGAATTATAAAGTGCAAATACTTTATCACTTTATAGACCGCAGGTCTTGTTGCTCTGGTGACAGTGTGATTCAGACCTGTCAGTGGAGACAAGTCTGTTGGCTCATTGTTCTCTGATACAACAGCATGCTTTTGGAATGAACAGCTCTGATGCTCCCTCCAGAGCATTCATGCATTGCATTCATATTACAAATAAATAACTAATAATACTATGAGGAACACAACACACTTTGGATGCAGTATGAACAGGTTGCAACACAATTGACTGCATCTCTCTACCTCACCAGCCAGCAGTGCAAATAAACATATTCTTTTCATTTTGGGGGGAGATTTCTGTGAATTTCAAATGTTTCGTTCAGCAAATGTTCACCAAAACGAGCTGGAAACCCCCTCAGCCTGAAGGACAGCACTGTCATCTGTAACTTGAGCTCAGACCCAGCATGCATCTCTCTCTCTCTCCCTTCAGACTGCGACACCTTTGGTACTGGAAGACTCATACTCTGCGTTAAAGGGGTTTAACCAGCAGCTTTGAGAAGCATCTAAAAGTTTTAGGAGGATGCTTGCATGAGATGTTTGTAGTGTCATATAAGGGGTTGCATTTCCTGCCAGGAAAGAAAAAAAATAAGATATGTCATAGTTACTGTACGGTTCTGACTCCATTTTATGAATATGTATGAACCTTATACTGTTTAAACCTCTGAAAGTTGCTCTAAAAATTAATTTTCTTCAGTTCAAAGGCTAAAGTGCTATGCTAAAAGCTGCATTCTGGAAGACCAATGGAGACAACAAGGGAAAGCCCGAAATAGCGCCCCACCTGTGGGCAGAGATCAGAGCTATAGACAGCTAGCCTGCTAATACTCACTGCTGTGTGGCACTATTGAGCAGCATTGCTGAGTGGTAATGTGTCCATGCTGTATAGTTGTTTCTCTGATCTCAGCATGGAGATTTAACTATATTCTTTGTTTATTGAGTGTTTTTTTAAATAATTTTTATTCATTCATGTTATTTTTTTTAATTGCCCATTTTGGCATTGTTTGGTAATGAGACCTTCACAACAATCAAGGACATTATAGGAATAGTTCTCCCAAAAATGAAAATTTGCTGAAAATTTACTCAACCTCAGGCCATCCAAGATGCATGAGTTCATTTCTTCATCAGAACAGATTTGGAGAAATTTAGCGTTACATCACTTGCTCACCAATGGATCCTCTGCAGTGAATGGGTGCCGTCAGAATGAGAGACAAACAGCTGATAAAAACATAATAATCCACAAGTAACCCACATGACTTCAATCCATCAATTAGCATCTCTGACAGCACCCATTCGGTGCAGAGGATCCATTGGTGAGCAAGTGATGTAATGCTACATTTTTCCAAATTTGTTCTGATGAAGAAACAAACTCATCTACATCTCAGAAGACCTGAGGATACATTTTCAGCCAATTTTAATTTTTGTGTTAAACTACTCCTTTAAGCAGGGGGAAGAGGCTTGTTAAGAGTATAACATGTGTATCTTCTTTCAGAGGGGCATGACTTGACAAACACTGCAATAGGAGGTGGTATATATAGCTCAACGCTCTAAGTGTGGTGAACAGTGCTACAGCAGAGCCTCTCTGTACAGGTGGAGCGGAGGCAGTCTGGCACTTCCTCAAGTTGTGACCTGTGACCTGTGACACCAGCTGCACTTTAAAATGGTTTATTATGGTGGAAATTGTTAGAACAGATCCAGCAACAGTAAAAAGAAACAATGTTTTTTCATTTGTTTATACTGAAACAAAACCTTGATTAACATTCACTGTTCAAATTACTTTTATAGGGTATTCCTTGTCTCAAGTCTATTTATTTAGTCAAACTGTATTATCTTTCTTATTGCAAGCCAATGCTTGAATTCTCATTGTAATGGAAATAGTGACAGATCTTTTCTTCTGTATTGTGACATGCATCCAAGTGAAAATATAGGGACGGGGACATGGTTCTGTCTATTGGTTGTTGATTGGATGGAGGCAGATCTGAATGTGAGCTTACAGCTAATTGTAAGAAAGAGGTGGGGTTTAAGAGGATGAAATGATTGTATAAATACTGCATATATCACCAGAGAGAAATCTGATAGATCCAGCTGACATTTTGAATACAAATTATGACAAAAAGGAACAATGCATGGATGAATCATTCACGAAAAGATCAATAAGATGCATTTATAAAATAGATATTCTGAAAGAAGAAGAAGAAGGGTGATGTCAAATGTCATTTAACCCCTCTTTACTTCTTTATTTCTTCATCTCTTTGCCTCTTTACTACTGTTTTCTTGTCTGCCTCGCTCCCCCTCTCAACAAGTCAGCTGTTGGCTTGGTTGGGCATTTACTCTACTACAGGAACAGGTGCAGGACACTGGGCAGGATGAAAGTTTACAGTTGGTGTGAAAGATAAATTGTTACACTGTAAAAACTTGTATTTGTTTCAGTTGCTGAAATATGCTACATAACAATTCACTCAGGCATGCATGCTCCAATGTTTCAGGCCCTGAAATCTAGCTTGATGGGTCTAGTTTTCTATGTATCTCTGTTCATTTATGTGATTTGTATTTGAATACAAAAAAATACTCTATTGATTATGATACTTACTTGTAGATCAAAATGCATTAATTTTTGTTGTTAATGCATTCAAGTACAGCAGTGTTCGCAAAACATTAAGATATCCATTTCTAATCATGACTGAGGTCTAAAGAGAGCTGCTTACAGATAGCTGAAGTCTTCACAATCAGATACCAGAGCAAAGCTAAATTAGGGCTTGTGACAAGTGAGAACTGACTGACTGCCCAGGAACTCAAAGAAGATGTTGACTTATCAATCTCAAATAACTTTGCTATGATCTAAAATCCTGATCTATGTCAGAGATTCTAAATAGAGGTATGACATGTAGTTATTCTACTGTTCATGTACAGTAACAATATACACATCAGAGTTAAAGTCTTGAATTTGTGCTTTGTCTTGAGACAAACCTTCAAGATCTTAGGATCTTGATCTTAGTGCATATCGTCTTGATCTTGGCCTTAGTCTTAAACTGGAAGTCTTGGTCTCAGCTTGTGGAAAAGATGTCTCCATAGCTCCTATCCTTTTTTATTTTGGTTAACTACACTTAAAAATTATTAATACGTGCTGTAACGATTTTTTGCTTGTTGTTATTTAATATTAAATAATGCATTAATAACCATAATTAACTGGACCTTATTATAAAGTGTTACTGTTTAGTGTAATTCTCAGATGTCATGCAGGACTATTTAACATAAATCAGTTAAATGTTATCAGTTCATAAATGAGTTGCGTTCATAGATATATCCAGAGGGAGGGTTTTAAAGCTGTTTGTTATTATGAAGCTAAATTATATCTAGCTGAGCTGCAGTAAATGACTCCCTCATCTGGTGAACTGTAAGAAATTTCAATGCATTGAAATTTGAGCCCAACACTTGATGCTTTGGGAATATGTCAAGTCAAGTCAAGTATGCTTTATTGTCAATTCTTCCACATGTACAGCACATACATACAGAGAATTTAAATTGCGTTACTCTCAGACCCTTGGTGCATACAGATAACACTAACGGTAGAACATAAAATACAGATAGATATAGATTAAATATAAAATAAAATACAACTGTACAAATATACAAATACGGTCATGTAAAAAATAAATAAATAAAGCAGCACAAGGCACATGGCAGATAGAGTGCAAACCAGTGAAGTAAACAAACAGTGCAAATATAATGATTGTAGTGCAAAAGAGCTTATTTTGATTAAAGTGACAAAAAGCTCAGAGAGCAGTTATTTATTTAAACTGTCAGAAGAGGTAGTTGAATGAGGTCAGTTCAATGCTGAATGAGGTAGTGAGCAGACCAATGCTGCACAAAGTGACTGGTGCAGGTCCCAGTGTATTAGTGGGAGGGGGGAGTGGAAGGACCTGGGGATGTGGGAGCTGGGGGTCTGAGGTTCAAAGTTCAGTGGTGCATGGGGCAAAAGAGGGGAGGGGGGCAAGGTCGGGAGGGAGTTCAGCTTCCTGACAGCCTGATGAATGAAGCTGTCCTTCAGTCTGCTGGTCCTGGACTGGAGACTCTGCTGTCTACTCGCTGATGGCAGCAGACTAAATCAGTTTGCGGAGGAAGTAGAGATGCTGCTGTGCTTTCTTGGCCAGTGCTGTTGTCAGTCCAGGAGAGGTCCTCTGTGATGTGCAGACCCAGGAACTTGGTGCTGCTCACTCTCTCCACAGTCGCACCATTGACGGTCAGAGGAGCATGCTGAGTGCGCACTCTCCTGAAATCAACAACAATCTCCTTCGTCTTCTCCACATTCAGAGAGAGATTGTTGTCACTGCACCACCCGGCCAGGTGGCTCACCTCGCTCCTGTAGTTTGTCTCATCTCTGTTGCTAATGAGACCCACCACAGTCGTGTCATCCGCAAACTTAATGAAGAGGTTGGAGTTGTGTGACGGTGTGCAGTCGTGTGTCAGCAGAGTGAAGAGGAGGGGCTCAGCACACATCCTTGGGGGGCCCCAGTGTTCAGTGTGATGGTGCTGGTCACCTATATACAGTGTTGGGGGTAACGCATTACAAGTAACGCGAGTTACGTAATCAGATTACTTTTTTCAAGTAACTAGTAAAGTAACGCATTACTTTTTAATTTACAATAGAATATCTGAGTTACTTTTTCAAATAAGTAACGCAAGTTACTTTTTTTTCCAATGTATTGATTGACAGCTCTCCTGTCCCCATGTTGAGAGAAATCAGAAGATGTTACTGTAGTTCTAAAATAAATATGAATATGCATGAATTCACCGATTCAGTATTCCTCAAAATGAATAAAAAAATGCAACTCAGAATATGACACAAACCTGTAATAATTAAATGTTAAACAACTCAAATATCCTTTATGTATTTAATCCCATTCTATTAACCAATGTCTTTGCTTCTGACCTTCGATGATCCAGTTCAACCGTACTAATAAGCAAAAATTACTCTAGACGAACATTTGTGTGTCTTTTTTTTAATTGCTGAAGTGTGTTGAAATTTCTTCTTCTGCATTCTACTGTACGGACGTAAATTTACATTCCTTCAGCCTGAGGCTTATTCATTTCACTTTTGGTGTGAAAAGGCTTTTATATTTGCCAAAAATATAACTTTTTTATTTTAAAAACAAACAAGCAAGCCCTGTCCAGATTTTAAAAAGTAACGCAAAAGTAACGTAACGCATGACTCTCCATAAAAAGTAAGTAACGTAATTAGTTACTTTTTTATGGAGTAACGCAATATTGCAATGCATTACTTTTAAAAGTAACTTTCCCCAACACTGCCTATATATATATATATATCTTACATTTTGGCCATAAACATCAGAAACTGCACCAAATTGCATATTTTTGTTCAGTTTGGGCCTCTTTTCTTCTTCAAGTATGAGCTTCATATTCTCTATATCACAGACAGCCATAAAACCTGATGTATCAAATATGATATGATGATTTAAAAAAACATATGCAACCCTTCTTTTGTGTATTTTGTCTAAAGGTTGAATGAACTGTTCAATTTAAAAAAAACGATTTTTCTGATTATTATTTTATATGTCAGGCCTCACAGGGTTAAAGTGTACACAAACATGTCCTATATTTTCCACACTGCTGTGTATAGACTGTATTGGTTACTAATGATTTAGCAATGCACACTCTCAGAAATAAAAATATACAAAAGCTGTCACTGGGACGGTTTGGGTACCCTTTCAAAAGGTAGGTTACACCTTATTTATCCCTAAAGGTTGCATATAAATACCTAAAGCGTACATATTGGTATCTAAATGGTATATATTAGTACCTTTTGAAAGAGTACCGCTGCAGTGACATTTTTCTATTTTTTACTGAGAGTGTAAAGGTTCTCTTTTCTTTTACCCCAGCCCGGCAGAGGGCATTTATACATCGTTACATGCGAAACCTTCAACCGGAACGACAGAGGAAGAGAAATAGGCGTAAGTGAAGTCGACAATTTTGTTGCGACTGAGTTAACCGCTGTGGTCCGTGTAGAACCCCGGTGAATCGTTGTTATTTCCGATCACCTCAGGAGTCCGGTGACACCCCCCCCCCCCTGTGAAAAGCCTTGCTTGGATGGTCAATGGCCGTGAGGCTCTGGCGCACGGTATGTTGTCGTACCTATACTGTTATCAGCACGGCGAGCTGCCAGCCGTTGTTTGCACTGCACCGAAACTGACAGCGAGTGTTCGTATAAACTGATGCTTGGGGTTTTTTACGATGTCAGCCAGCTTTTGGCAGGAATCAAGCGCAGGATTAATTAACGTTAGACGCCAGTCAGATAAACACGCGGGAGCGGCGCGTGCTGCGTTTCCGTTTCTCCCCGCGGCTAAATACCGGATGGCTAGCGGCTATGCTAAAGCTAACGGTTAATGAACAGCCAGTGTTTTTTTTTTTAGATAACTAGGTGCAAGTGAAACGATTGTGTTTATCGTGATATTTATATATGTTGAAGAACACTGTGGAAACTTTTGTTTTGTAATGAGACACTGTTTGTGTTGATCCCCTCAATTGCGGCGTTCTTTCTTTGTCATCGTGTAAAAATAGCGTTGAGTTGTAGCTCTTAAACGGATTTGGCGAAGGCTCGTCGTGGTGGTTTCGTCGCGACCAGAAGGCACCAGACACAGGTACTGGGCAGAACTGTCGCTACTTGACTTTAATAGGTAACAGATTGTGTTTTCTTATGGATGTTTAGCTGGCTCCGCTAGCAGCAGGCAGTGCTGGAATGAACCTGCGCTTGGTTTGTGTTGTCATGAAGAACTGAAACTGACAAGGGAACCCATGATGAAGTTGATGTCGTTAATATAATCTATAATGTTGCTCTTTAGTTTTAGTTTTGCTGGTGACTCAGGCTTATTGTATATAAAACTGGTGTTGCATTCAAGTGCATCTTTTTGGCTAGTTTGAGGTCGGCATCCCAGCCTTTGAATTAGCTTATGTTTCGTTTAATAAATAAGGTGTTGACAGTGCTGCAATTATGCTTATGACAGTTAAGTAACACCTGTCGTGTGTGGATGGATGAAGTCGAGCGGAAGGGAGTTGTACACGTGACATACGGTTCATGTCTCAGATTTCAGGTCGTTGCCAGTGGTGAGATCGCTAAACACAACACAAGCCATTCTTATGCACCGCCACACACAGGACTAGCTTTATATGTCTTTTAGCTTTGCATTTACACAAACCTGAGATATACCATATAAATATGCATTTGGTCTGATAAATTGCAGTTTTTTCAGGTGCATGTATGAAGTATCTGTTCCTGTCCAGTAGTGCGCCATGTTCACACTGCAGCAGCTGAGAGTCTGCGGCCGTCTGGTGCATACGCGCCCTTAACCCTGTTAAGCCTGACGTGTGAAATAATAGTCTGAAAAATCAGTTGTTTTGAAATGGAACAACATTGTTGAACCTAGAGACAAAATCTAAAAAAAGGTTTGCTCATAATGTTTTATGTTTTGTAACATGTTTGATACATCTAGCTCATGTAGGATATGGAGCTCACATTCGAGGAGCAAAAAAAAAACAAGTTTATTCGGAGGCCCAAACAAATGCACTTTTGTTCAGATGTTATTTATGTTAGTTGTTGTTGTCAGTTGTCAATTACAAAAAGATGAAATCCTGATAGCTTGTAACGTAAATTGTTGAGGTCTTTATAAACGGTCACTCAATATATCGCTCTGTATCTCCTAATATGTCTTAGGAAGATGATATTTTAATGTTTAGTTTTATGATCAAAGGCCTGTAATTTTAATTATTAGGACATATACTGCAGTGCAATACAATGATGATTAAGTGTAGAGGTAGACCGATGTATCGGTTTTGCCGATTAATCGACAACGATAGTCGATTGCTGAAACTATCGGCAAATATCCCTGCAGATAGTTTTTCCGGGTCTCAAGAGAGCAGCCTCTAGAGGCGGAAATCACTGATGCCTCTGGCTGTTTGTTTTGACACATGACTATCATTCCAGTCCCCAAAAATCCCCAAATCACTGGACTTAATGATTACAGACCTGTCGCTTTCAAGTCTGTGGTCATGAAGTCATTTGAGAGACTGGTCTTGGCCTACCTGAAGGACATCACTGGACCCTTGCTGGATCCTCTTCAGTTTGCATACAGAGCAAACCGGTCTGTGGATGATGCAGTCAACATGGCACTGCATCACATCCTGCAACACCTCAGCAGACCTGGGAATTATGCAAGGATCTTATTTGTGGATTTCAGTTTGGCCTTCAATACCATCATGCCTGATCTTTTCTCAGCCAGACTGACCCAGCTCTCTGTACCTACCTCCACTTGTCAGTGGATTACCAGTTTCCTGACAGACAGGCAGCAAATAGTGAGGTTGGGGAAACTCGCATTCAGGACCCTCACTATCAGCACTGGTGCCCCTCAGGGTTGTGTTTACTCCCCACTGAGACCCCTCTGTCAAGCTGTTGATGTTTGCGGACACTACTATTAGGGCTGCACAATTAATCAAATTTCTAATCGCGATTACAATTACGGATGTCACAATTATGTAATCGTTCAAAGCGGCAATTAATCGTTCAAAGTCCGCTTATGTTATTCTGTGTGCTTAAGATCTGTTTTTTTTTCTTTCTAAAAGTTATCTTAAGGGTTTATCCATTGTTTTAATTTTAGTTTTAATATGACATTATAATACCATGCATATTTTACCTTTTTTTATTTAAAGAAGAAACCAATCCAATGAATAGATGCAATTTGAGGCTTAATACTATAGAAAAGCAATAAAGGTAGGTTTTTCAGTTTGAGGGTTTTAAAAATATGGCATGTGGTTGCTTCAAACAATGATATAACATCATTCAATGTAAATTGTGATCATCGTAATTAATAATCGCAATTACAATTTCAAGGGAATAATCGACAATTATGATTATTTGTCATAATCGTGCAGCCATAACCACTACAGTCATCAGCCTCATCTCAGATGGTGAGGAGTCTGCTTACAGACAAGAGGTTAAGCAGTTGGCTGTCTGGTGGAGTCTTAACAACCTGGAGCTCAACACGCTCACAACAGTGGAGATGATAGTGGACTTCAGGAGAAACCCCCCT